>NC_056734.1:231037417-231158049 GCF_019279795.1 Protopterus annectens | reverse complement strand
TTTAAGTAGAATAAAGAAAGTAGTGATTGGAAAATGATTCTTAGTGAAGTAAAATTTACAGCTTTTTTACAAAAAAAGAAGGTTTTGATAAAATTTTTTTGCATGACATCGGCCTAGTTTTATGAATCAAGGGGGGGGGGTTTTTTTTTTTTTTTGGAGGAAAGAAAGTTAGTGGTTGGATGGGGAGGGTGATATTAGAGTGGGAGTTGCAGGGGCATAGCCAGCTTGTTTTTAGGTGCGCTTTTAGTAACGTTTTGAAGTGGGTGCATGATGGTATGGAGGTAATTGTAGGTGGGAGGGAGTTCCATAATTTGGCTATGGTGCAAGAGAATAGTGCTTCACCAGCAGAGTTAATGGTTTTAGTGATCTGCAAGTGATTTTTGTTGCTGGGTCTTAGTGGTCTGGTGGTGTGATAGAGTTGGAGTAGATTCTGGAGGCATTTGTTGAACTGAAACTTAGATATAAGAATCTCTGCATTACTGGAAAGAGGCAGTTTGGGGTCTAGTGAGGTAACTTGTCCATTTTTATAAAATATAGCTACACCTCCACCCTTCTTAGCATTACAGTCACATCTCATGATATTATAGCCAGGGGAGAATAACTACAGTATCTTGTATTGATGGGCTAAGCCAAGTTTCAGTAAGGCAGAGGATATCAAAAGAATGTGCATCTATAAGGGCATGCAGGAGACCAACTTTATTATTGATGCTTCGAATATTTAGATGTGCTATCAGAAGAGAGTTGGGGGGCCTAGTAAATAGTTGTGTGTTAGTAGACGTTATTGTATTAGGCTTTGTAGCTGTACTTGAAGTAGGACCAGGGTTTGGGTGTATGTCACCATCTAAGAGGACGTGGAACTGAACTCTTAGGGTGAGTTGTAAAAGTTTAGAATTTAGGTTCTGGGATTTTCTAGCTTTTGAGCTATAGTAAGAAATGTGAGTGAGTCTATGAAACTTAGCTGACAAATACTTTGCTGGGCAGAAAGAGTTGTTGAGACTAAGGGGAATGTTAGGTGTAGGTATAGAGGTTTGCTTAATGGGGTAGTGAAATCCTAGATATGTATGGTGTTCATAGTGAGTAAGTAGACAGGGTATAGTTAGGATAGTTAGCAGTGATAGCAAAAATAAGGGATTGCGGCATGTTTGGTACATTAGTGGAGGCATTGTAGGAACAATATGAATGAGGTAGATATGCAGGGATATTTGCAGATAAGAGTGAAGGGTGAGGTTTGGTGGGAGATGAGTACTAGAACTTTAAGGGGATGAGTTTGTGTTTGGTGATAGTGTAGTGGGTGTGGCAAGTGGTGCATATGCTTAGGACCACTGGGGGTGGGTGGGATTTGGAGGCAGGGTAGGAGAGCGGAGTGAGCCACTTGGAGGCGACAGGTCAGAATAAAAAGAAGAAGAGAACCCTAGGAGAACAATCAGAGAATCTGATTGTTAAGGTAAGTATAGGTGGTGAGAGGTAGGTAACAGATAGTCTGGATAGTAGTTAGATTATGCAAAGTGGTTAAGCAGTGAAGAATGTAAAAGGTAGGAGGGTAGAGAGGGACTATACACTGAAACAAGATATGGGAATACGGATACCAATAAGGTGAGTTTGGAGAAAATAGGTAAGGTCTAGAAAAATATTGCCACCTAGTGGACAGAGGTAAAATAGCAATAGTAGCATCTACTGGGAGAGAGAAAGGAAGGTGTAGAAGTCAGAGTTTGAGTATGGTAGGATAGGAGTTAAAAATAGAGGTTAAAAGAGAGAGGAAGGGAGACTAGGTCTAGGAACAGATAGAGTTTGGTTGCTGGCTGTCCTAGCTAGTGAGAGTAAATGTACAGCTTACAGTAGTACACACTATTATGTCTACCGACAGTGGCTTTTAAAGTACATACTTTCTCTCATTTAATGTATTCCCTTGAGGGGATTGTTGCACAGGGAAGGATGGGTTCTGTTCTTTTAGTTTGGAAAGAATGCAGTATAATGCAGAAAATGATGCTATTCAGCAGGCAGGGCAGGTCCTCAATTATTACTGAACAATCAGGTTGGCCAGCTGGTAATATAAGGGGAAAGAGAATCAGTAGTAAGATACACAGAGAGAAAAACACATATATACATACACTTATTAGGTATTACTAGCAAGCAGGATAAAGAATATACAAGCATACCATCACAATCTTGTCAGACAGATATGTTTTGACTCTAAAACAATGTAAGCCAACTGTGAAGTACAAAATCCTCTTTACAAAATGCTAGATTCTTATCAATGTAAACCAACTATTAATAGCAAAAGTCAAGGCACAATATCTACAGTTCACTGGGTAGGAAGATATACTGATACATATGGTAAATTCCTATGGCCCCTATAGCTGTATTAAACATGGTAGCACAGTTTTCGTTAAACAGTAATTACTGTGGAGGGCAACATTTACAGTTAGTATGCAATCATAGTCAGTAGAGACTCTATACTATACAAAAGTGCAAGTTGAGCATCATATATTCAGTTTAGCAGTTACAGTACTAGCAAATAAATGTGAGCAATGTACATTTGGGTCAAGTAGGTCAGTCAATGGTTTCCTCTCCAGTCCAGCTGGTGAATCTGGGAATTTTGAGGCAATGTTACAACTGTCTCATGTACACAGACAACCCTCTCCTCCTCCAAACAGGTTCAAATATATGTGAGAGATGCAACCATATAGCCAAACTGGAGGCTGAGCTATCTCATCTCAAAACTGGTGTAACCAGTCAGGAGGAGAAGGTAACCTCACACAACACAATTCCAGTATCACATAGTCCCACCACAACAGCGAACCTAACACATAAAAACACAAAAACATACTCGGAGGCTCTAAATAAAAATCTACCTAAGCAACAGAGACCGCCAAAGCAGACATCCAAGCAAACGCTACCCCAAAACAAAACACGTACAACACATAGCGCACAAAGTCAGTGTGCCAAGCAGTCACAGCCCTTAAGGCTGAATAACACACCTGATACCCTTGTAATAGGTGACTTTATTGTCAGACACACTGACGTCCTGCTCACCAGGCTGAATAAAGAGAAGGTCACAGTGAGCTGCCTGTCAGGTGCTAGGATCTGCCACATAACGCAAGCACTCAGGTCACTCCAAAGCAAATACAAATATGACTCAGTCATTGTACATGCTGGCGTGAATGACCTGAGACGTACCTCCCTCGACTACATGAAAAGAGACATAGAGGAGCTCTCTGATCATGTAGCCCAGGCTGGTATGATCCTGACCTTGTGCAGCATCTTACCCTCACCTAGAATGATGCCACAGTATAAAGACAAAATGATCGATTTTAACAATTGGCTAAAATTTTAGGGTCATTCAAAGGGGATCCAGTGTCTGTCAGCCTGGGATGACATGCTCGACAAGCCACATTGCTTCGCTAGGGACGGCTTGCACCTGTCACCCCTGGGCTTTCGGATATTGGCAAAGACTCTTGCCACCTCAATAGTGCCTTTTTTTAGGCAAGGCTCAAAAGTCAAACCCACCTCCATAGACAGCACAAGGAACAAGAAACTAAGGGTAATGTTGCTAAATGCCAGAAGTCTTAACCTCAAGATGCATGCAGTCGAAGCTCTCCTCAGTATGGAGAACATCAGTATCTGTGCAGTGACAGAAACCTGGTTCAGGGCTCCAGAGAGCACCCCAGCACTACCAGGTTATACCTCATATCATGATTTTCGGCCCCAAAACCCGGACTGAACCACAAAAGGAGGGGGAGTTTCCATATTTTTCAAGGATATCTACACCTCCATGTTAGTGGCAGTGCACGAAGTATCAGAGACCATCCATGTGCAACTGACAGTGGGCAAGACTGCTTTTCAGTTTATAGCATCCTACAGACCACCCTCTCAAAGTCAGGAATCCTACTCGGCTTTCCTGAAAACATTGGAGAACACTAAGATCTCTCTGAACACCATTATATTGGGTGACTTCAACTACCCAAACATAGACTGGGAGCATTACTCAAGCCCCAGCACCTTAGCCCAAAGGTTCCTGGAATTTATAAACTCAAATGCTATGGAACAACTAGTCACCACTCCCACAAGAGGGGTAAACATACTAGACCTGATCATTACCAACATAGGGACTCTATGCTCCATACCAGAAGTATATCCCTCATTGATAAGATCAGACCATAAATTAATTTCACTGGATATCCACATCCCGACCCCACCCCCAGCCCAGAAAACCACAGTGAAAAACTTCTCAAAAGCGAATTTCACACTTCTCAAAACTGAAGTGGAATCCTTCAAGGCCCCAGGGCCAGTGGAAACTACGGCCCAAACTGCAGAATCCTATATAAACGCATTCTACGGACATCTCCAGGAATGCATGGATCATGCTATCCCAAACAAAATCAAGACCCAATCATCCAAAGGCAGGCGTCCAGTCTGGTGGACCCCAGCCATAAATAAACTGTACAACAGAAGGAGGAAGCTACTACATGATAAAGCAAAATCCCTAAAAGGGAAGGCATCTCTGATCAGTACTAGCAAAAAATTATGATCCCTCATAAAATCCTCCAAGGCCAGCTTCGAGAGAAAAATTGCACAGGACACTAAAGACAATCATAAGGCTTTTTTCAGTTATGTTAGGAACCTGGGATGCAACTCCCAGACTTGTTCTGAGTTGATTCTAAATGACAAAAAATTCACTGAACCCACAGACATAGCCAAAATCCTGGCAGACAGGTTCAGTGCAAACTTCTCCACCCCCTCCACCCCAAAAGAGCAAGTATCTATCCCGGCAGAGTGCAGCCTCCCAAACATCTCTGATGCTCAGGTGAAGGCCACCCTTTCCAAAGCAAAAAACACTGCTTCCATGGGACCAGATGGCGTCCCGGGTTGAGTCCTACATGAACTCCAAGAAGAACTAATCCCTCAAGTAAAACTGCTGTACAATCTCAGCCTCACTACAGGATATGTGCCCAAAGAATGGCGTACAGCAACAGTGGTTCCACTCCACAAAGGTGGAGCCTCTGCAGACCCTGGAAACTATTGCCCCATAAGCCTGACTAGCCTAGTATGCAAGGTTATGGAGAGGATCATCATGGAACTCATAAACAAAGACATTGGGGACCTACAGACACTAGATCCTACCCAATTTGGCTTCGTCAAGGGCAGATCCTGCCTTTTGAACCTGGTCGACTTCTTCAAAACAGTCACCAAGGCCATAGATGAAGGGATGGTAGTCCACACAGCCTATCTGGACCTCGCGAAGGCATTTGACACAATACCCCACTCGAGCATCATAGATAAGCTATCCAGCCTAAATATAACCCCCTATGTCACAAGATGGGTCACAAACTGGCTCAAAGACAGAACCCACAGAGTCAGAGTTGCTGGAGCCATGTCAGACTTGAAACCGGTCACAAGTAGCATCCCACAAGGTTCTATCCTGGGACCTCTCTTGTTCGGTATTTACTTTTCTGAGGAACAGGCCAAAGTGGGAGGACTATGGCTCACCAAGTTCACAGATGACTGCAAACTGGGCACCATAATCGACTCTCCAGCTGACACAAACATCCTTCAAAAAGGTCTCGCAGAGACGGATAACTGGTGCCAGAGCCATGGTCTAAAGCTAAATGCCAAAAAGTATATAGTCATACCCTTTGGCAAAAACCACAAATTACCACATAGGTGGTAACCCATTAAGTACAGAGAAAGTAATTAGGGATCTGGGGACCCAAGTTGATAGCAATCTCTCCTTTGACAACCACATAGCCAAAGTGGTTAAAAAGACCTTCTACATAGCCCACCTCATCATGAAAGGATTCACATCTAGATCAAGAGAGGTAATCGTGCCCCTTTATTCATCCCTCATCAGGCCCATCATAGAATACAATGCCCCCTTTGGGATGTACCTTACCCGACACCTGCAGCAATTAGAAAGACCCCAAAAGTACCTCACCGGGAGGATCAAGGGACTCAAACAGATGCCATATGCTGCTCGGTTAAAAAAACTCCAGCTCTACTCAGTTGCATACCGCCTACTTCATGGTGATCTATGCCTGACATATAAAGCTATGTCCAACCCAGAATTAATGGACATGCTCCACCTCAGTAAATTTAAATCCCTTAGAGCCACGTGCTCGAGGGACTTGAACCTCAGCACAGAAATAAATAGAACATGCTGGAGGGACAGATTCATAACCCAGAGGCTCCCTTCTCTCTGGAATAGAATTCCAATTCATGTTAGGCAGAGCACCTCACTGACTCTCTTCAAGAAGAATCTTGATGAGTGGATGGGGGATCGTAGGTTTGTCCCGGGGATTACTTCCGTGTCACTATTAGACAGAAGCACAGTAAACTAAACTTTAAAAAGGGCACAGTATACTCAAATCAAGGGGTGGTGTAAGCCAAACACAATCAGGCTAGGCTTATAAATGCCCCAGGGCAGATAGCCTAGTATGAACCTATGAACCTATGAACCTATATAGAAAGTAGTTCAGGAACCATATGACTCGTATGAGCTTGTATTCCACCCTTTTAAAAGGTAGGAACCAAATAATTCAATTAAATTATTAAATTTATTAAATTAAGCTTGTACTCAACCAAAACCAAAAGTGGATTGAAATAAACTAAAAACAAAACTCCTGATGGTGTAATAATAATAAGCTAGAAACACTCTATGTGCCGTTTTTGGAAATCAGAAACCAAGTAGTACAATTAAGGTAATACTCAGTCCAAAATCTGTAGTGGATTGCTATAAGCTGAGAACGCTAATAGTGCAATGAATACAAGCTAAAAACGCTACATTTGCTGTATCTTAATAGTGAGATGAATACAGACTAAAAACACTACAGTTGCTTTATCTATGTCGTAGTGGCTTAAGACAAGAATGTAACTCTTTTAGACTATCCACTACAAAATTCCAGCTTACCTAACAATGTGCAGTGACAGAAATATTTGTGGCTGTACTATATCCACGCTATGACTATGAGCGTTGTTGTCATGCCACAGGCACAGAACAACTTACACAATCCAAAATACTCAAAAACACTTCTAAATCCACTCTAATATTATCCTGAAAGTGTGTGCTGGCAGCCCTGATAGTTATCATGGCTCCCCTATCTGGTACACATCACAGATGTACCAGATGTTTGCTAGGGGGGACATACCACATGGCCATTTACTGTGGGATGCTGGCCACGCCCAGGAACCATGGATGATGACACCCTTCAGAAATACACACACACCCACAGAAGAATGCCATAATGAGGAACATGCTTGGGCTGCTGAAGCCACAGTTCTAGTGCCTAGATATATCTGGCGGAGCCCTGCAGTATTCTCCAGACACATGTGTACATATAACCAATCTAGGAACACACCATCAGCCAAAGAAACACTCCAACTCTTTTTATTAGGAACAACCACAACTCCAATAAAATATGAAAACCAGTTCAATTAAGCGCTTTCATCCCAAAGTACATAGGACTTATTCAGGACAATGATAGCAACATAATCCCAACCTTAAATACCTTCTATACAAGCTTAATTGGTCATAATTAAACCCAGATGTATTGAATCATGCTTTGAAAAACACAGTAAAATGAAATGATGAAATAGAATAACATTAAAATGAATGCTTAACAAATAACATGTATAAAAATATATATATAAATTCACCCTAAAATGTTTTTTACCCTTAACACACTGTTAATGCTAACACATTCATTGATTCCAGGGAATCATGTGGCATTAAACATTAATTGCCACTTAAGTTCAGCAATACTCAAGTTTTCATCCATCACAAACTCTTGTCCATCTTTCACAATGTTCCATCACAAGAAATTCAATTTATGTATCTATACAGGGCATTGGTCAACTTTTTGTTTTTAATATTGGTTAAATGTTCATATATTCTATCCTTTAATTGTCTACATATCTTTCCTAAATAAAATGCCTGGCAAACTAGACATTTTGCCATGTATAGCATGTTCTTACTACAGCAATTATAATGCCCCTTAATATCTATGTCCTTCCTATTAAGACAAATTTTGCTTCCATTCACCAATATATGTGGGCATTGTGTACACATACTGCATTTAAAATTATCCACCATTTTACATCCATCAATATGACTTGGTAAGACATTTTCCAAAATTTTTTTTGAATGACCTGTCTCTTCTAAATACAAAACTGGGCTTATCATCTAGCAGTTTGACTACTTCCTTATCTGTGTGCAAAAGTTCCCACTTTTTTCTAATGACTGCCACTATATTATTAGAATCTTTGTTATATGTGGAAATAAAACTCCTGCACATATGTATCTTCTGGTCAATTCTGTCTACACTATTTTTTATCCCTATACTCCCGGTGTTGTTCCAACCTAAAATGGGTGTATAAACATTTTTTTATCTCTTGTTCGATACTTCTTGTTTGATTTTTTTAAATAAAAACTGGAGGATAACCCCCTCTTTAAAAACATATTAGAAATCAATTGCATTTCATTCAAAAATACACTATCTAGAGTCAAAATATTGCAATCTTTATCAAAATTACCCTGTTTGAACCATAATGCTAGATTTAATTTCCATGTATACAGTTTTAAATCTATGAGCAAATCAGCTATATTGACACTCCTACAGGGCACAAATGTAAAACCTTTTGCTAACAAGTTAGCGTGCCTCATCTCAATCTTTTTACTTGAATAATTAAACATTTTAAAATCACCTTCAATGTTACTGATGACACTAGGTTGCAAAACATCAGAATTATTGTTTTCCATGTTGTTAATCACATTCAAATCATCCAATAAACTTGTTAAAGTATGTCCATCAACATTTATCAAGTTGTTGTCCATACTACCATTATCACTGTCAGCAAGAACACACACAAAATCAACTTCTTGCAAAGAATCATTTGTAACAGGCACCCCAATATCATTTTGAAGTCCATAAACTGAATTTTCAATCATGTTAGAACCATTCTCTGTATACTCATATTCAATTCCTAATGTGTTAGTATTAACAGTGTGTTAAGGGTAAAAAACATTTTAGGGTGAATTTATATATATATTTTTATACATTTTATTTGTTAAGCATTCATTTTAATGTTATTCTATTTCAACATTTCATTTTACTGTGTTTTTCAAAGCATGAGTCAATACATCTGGGTTTAATTATGACCAATTAAGCTTGTATAGAAGGTATTTAAGGTTGGGATTATGATGCTATCATTGTTCTGAGGAAGTCCGATGTACTTTGGGATGAAAGTGCTTAATTGAACTGGTTTTCAGGTTTTATTGGAGTTGTGGTTGTTCCTAATAAAGAGAGTTGGGGTGCTGCTTTGGCTGACGGTGTGTTCCTACATTGGTTATTGGTTTATTTTCGAGAACAATTGACATGTGTACATATATTCCTAGTATGCACTATGATAGACAATATGATCTTGCCAAAACAGCTGCAGCAGGATCAGCAAAGGGACAGGATACACAACCCCCCACCAGTGCTTAGGACACCCCAGCCACAGTCACAGGAGGACTCAGAGGTGGAGCCCCCTCCTGATATCCCAGTAGGCAGACATAGGCATGCTCAGTCTGCCCTGGTTTTGGCTAAGAAGCAATGCATAGCACATTCACTAACAATCTAGGGACCTAGAGACTGGCACTTTACTCCTACTCATACACAGAAATTAAAAATGATGGCAGGCAACCTTCACATCCTGTACCTACTCATGTAATGGCTGTGTACTGCTTGCACCAGACAGAGACAGCCATGAACTACAAATGATCACTGTCTGTCCAGCAGCTTGTGTGGCACAAATGACTAAGGCAATTAGCTTGTGTGGTGGCATACATGGTTCTAATCTAAACATAACCACTTATTTTGGATGTCGGGTAGAATTACTTTTTGTTTTAGAGACTGTCAGTCTGTGGTATAATATTATTAACCTTTGTGACATATTAATTACATCAGACAACTGAAGAAGGTCGTAGACAAGTTCAGTGATGTGCAACAGTGCAGAAACAGGGACAGATGTCATTTTGTATAACACATAAATTTTGGACTGGGCATGCTCACACACTTAGTTAAACAGAGTGCAATTATTTTTCTCCCCACTCAGAATGACTTGTTATATATAGATATGCTAAAGATACATACATTTATGTATACAGATCTGTCAGTATCTCACTCTCCTGATATATATATATATATATATATATATATATATATATATATATATATATATATATATATATATATATATGCACACACACACGCACATATCTATGTATATGTAAATCTATACACACACACACACACACACACACACACACACACACACACACACACACACACACACACACACACATATAGACACATACATCTCTGTCCCTCCGCATACATGTATATAACACATATACGTTTTACACACACACACACACACACACACACACACACACACACACACACACACACACACACACACACACACACACACACACACACACACACACACACACACACACACATGCACACGCACACGCACACACACACACATATACTTGGGTCCCTTCAGAAACCCGAACTCTCACTTGCCCGACTTCCAAAATGCTGAGACAGAAAGGCCAATAATGACACACACAGCCATCCCAGAACACTGACTATCCACTCCAGGTAAGTAGCTGCTTGGCCATCCTGTTGAAGTTTGCCCCTTACTCCTACAGTAGTGAAATCTTGGAGCTGGTATATTTAGTTAGGGGGGGTGTGGGGGTGCAGTGGTTACTTACCTGGAGTGGAAAGTCAGTGTTTCAGGACATCTGTGTTGTGTGGGTGTAGGCCTTTTTGTCTCTGCGTTTTGGAAGTTGGGTAAGTGAGCGTTCGAATTTCTGAAGTAGACCCACACACACACACACACACACACACACACACACACACACACACACACACACATACACACACACACACACACACACACACCTTCATGTGTATTTACATAGCTGTTATCTACAGCTATATGTTTATATGCCTGTATTATCCTGCATACCCTGATAATGGTGATTAAAGCTGTAGTATAACACACATATATAATGTTTCACAAAGGACCAAATGTAAGGGCTCAGCAGTAAATAATGTACTTCCCTACAGCCCCCTGTGCCTGCTGGATGTCACAACACATATACCAACAGGTGAACAGATGGTGTTATCTATCATGATATCTACACAAGCATTGACAGTGCACATTGTTTTGGCCCCCAAGCTTGCCCATCCAAATGCAAAAAGCCACATATGGCCAAAATGGCTACTGTAAACACATAGCTAGGATAAAAAACAGTTATCTGACTGCTAGTCTATTAGATGCAAAGAGCAGTTGAAAATAATGTCACTCTACAGCCCATACACACTGTTCAACAAATGCCTACTTTATGTAATCCACTAGTATTTTCCTGCAGTCATGTATAACATAGATGTCAGTTGTGGCATGTACTGTAAATACTGTGATCTGTAGTGTGTAAGACTGGATAGGTAGGGGTTCTAATTTCACTCTAGCCCACTTGGTGGGTTTGTGTGTGCATCTCCCTGCATAACAAATGGGAATTTCACACGGATTTCTAAATTTCAATGGGCCTGCATTTGCTGACCCTTGCAGGTGCTGATAGTCTCCAGACTCCTCTCTTAAAAGGCCTGCTGATTTCCAGATTACAATTGGCCTGCATTTTTTGGCCCTTGCAGGTGCTGCTGGCCTCCTGACACCTCTCTTCCACAAGACCTGCTGATGTCATGCACCTTAACACTACCAACTGCCATTGTCATATCAGATTTAAGCCATGGTGCATGCTACGAATACTGTGATCTGTAGTGTGTAAGACTAGATATGTAGGAGCTCTAATTTCACTCCAGCCCCCCCCCCTTTGTGTGTGTGTGTGTGTGTGTGTGTGTGTGTGTGTGTGTGTGTGTGTGTGTGTGTGTGTGTGTGTGTGTTTGAAGTTGCTGCCAGCCTCCAGATCCCTCTCTTCCACAAGGCCTGTTGATATCATATACCTTAACACTACCAACTGCTAGGGTAATGTCAGACTTAAACTGTGGCACATGCTGTAAATATTGTGATCTGTAGTGGGAAAGACTAGGTAGGTAGGGTTTCCAATCTCACTCCAGCCAATTTGATGTGTGTGTGCATGTCCCTGCAAAATCTCACTCCAGCTGATTTGGTGTGTGTGTGTGCATGTCCCTGCAAAATAAATATGATTACCACACTGTCTTAGAAAATGATGGAGTTTTGCAGTCAGAACAAGGCCTGCTGATGACATCTTCCATAACATTACCTAAAGAGATATCAATAGCACACTTGAAGTGTGGCACATGGGTTAAGTCCTGTGATCTTTAGTGTGTACCATTAGATAGGCAGGTGTTCTAATCTAATTTCAGCTAACTTGGACTGTGTATGTTGTGCAGTGTTCTGTACATATGAATTGATAGTGGTACTATTCTCACTGCAGGCAGATGTGTGTGTGTGTGTGTGTGTGTGTGTGTGTGTGTGTGTGTGTGTGTGTGTGTGTGTGTGTGTGTGAGTGCGTGGATATTAGAGCATTTTAAATCAGCTTATGGGCTCATAGATCATTGTACATTAGTAGCCTGATGGGCCTAGTTCCCATAAGATCCTAGTTATGTTCTTACCCTTATTTACACACTCAGCACATATTGCCCCTGTCCACAAGGGACACACACAAAAGCCCTGTGGCAACATGACAGTCATCCAGACAATCATACAGATTTCATCTGAGGAGGGTCAATGAGGTGCAATTTTGCCATTAGGTGGGGGTCTGTTTCAATGGTTTGTGAAAGTGTGGTTTACATATCTCCATCACCAGCATGTATTATTAATGATACATACCAGGTAATGTCCTTACAGTGGGTAATACAAGTACCATTCCTCTTACAGATATGGAGCATTTCCAGTACAGCCAGGTCAGACATTTCCTGTATGCAAAGTGGAGATCACTTTTGAGTGGTTTATATGACATAAGCTACAATAACATTTATTGCACATGATCCCTGTAAGACAGATACTGGGTACTTGAAGTTCCCTTATGAGGAAACATTTACTGTGTGCAATTGCCACTGGTGCTTGCAAAGGTACATGAGAAAATCACCATTGCAGTGAAATATTTGCATGCTGAGGGGAGACTGCACGGAGGTAATATTTACATCATTATTGGGTGACAGTGCCCTCACTAATGACATGAGCATGATATAGTATCCTTCTTACCCCTGTGGAGACATGGTGATCTATGTTAAAGTAGGTGTAAACTTGTGTGGCCAGGCCTGTGTGCCTAGGTGTATCACCCTTAAGTACGTACATCACATGTTGCCAGTGATGTGCTACTTACCAGGAACATTGCTGTTACCAATGGAAATGATACTACACATACATTTACATGGGGTTATGGCCATGAGTATGTGAACAAGCATATGTTCATGAAGACCCTATTCCAGGAGAGTGACATAACTAGGAGATGGTATGACTGCTCCCAGTTTGCTGTGCCATGAGGTGCTTCTTGTCCTGCTGTCAACTACAGCTGAGTCTACACAGTTGTACAAGTGGTTGCATAAAGTATTGTTGCAGAGGTCGCCATACTTGCCTTTCTCATCTGAGGGTGGTGGTACAGTCACACCATTTACACCATCTCATAAGAGATTATCCTTTGCTTTGCTTAAGTTTACACCTGTGTTTGCTGAAGGGTGGGTTAAGGTGTGAGTCTTACATGTAAGAAGATCAAGTCATGGTCAGATCTTACCATGGAGAACCTCACAGTTGATGTACTACAGTGGTCACCCATATTGTTAAGCACTTGATGCAGTACACGGATGTGGAATAACCTTTGGCTAAGTGAGTTTGAGCATGAGTGACCAACACAGCTGGTGTTTAGTGAAAGTCACCTCACACCATGGTGTTGTGATGTAGCTTGATAGATACACATAGATTCCAGTAAGAACAACAGGTGTTGTGAGTCATAGAGTTGCCCTGTAGCTAGAAATGGCTTCATTAAGTGGCCTACCAGCACTGAATAGTATGTCCAGTGTCTTCAGGGAATCACAATGTTTAAACAATCTGGATGTGTATCTATCTTTAATGACTATGGATACACCACCTGCATTAACTTGTACACTTTTAGTGTGGGTTCTGAACATGTAGAAGGACGTGTATCCTGGAATGGCTGTGGTGCTGTCCACAGCCCTGAACCAGTTGTGTGTGACTGAACAAAAGTCTGTATCTTCCAAGGTGAGGACACCTTCCAGTGGGTGTAGTTTAGTGGTTGCATTCCTAGCATGTACCAGCATAACCGTGATGTTGTTTGAGGATGGCCATTCCTCTATAGAAGGTTTTCCCATGAGACACCACCTATAAGATGCACTATGGTGATGTCAGCAGCCTTGACCACCACACAAACTCCCAGGAGTGACAAACGAACCCCATCTGTGGCAAAGCATCGAGGTCTGGTGAGCAACTCATCCCAGGCTGACATTTACTGAGTCCCCTTAAAATGACACCACACGATAAGCCAATTATTTACTTCAATCATTTTCTGTGTATATTGTGCCATCATCCTAGATGAAGGTGTAATGCACGTGAAGGCTAGGAGCATACCCACTGCAAACAGTCTCTGTAAGCTCAGTCATGTGTCTGACTACACATTGTACACACCGACAGCAACTTATATGGCATATCCTGACACCTCACAGACAGATAACTGTGAACTTTCCCATGTGTAACCTGGTGACAGGGATATCAATGTGTCACATTATGTAATCACCTATGAATATTAGGCTTGAGTTGGTGTTTTGTCTCAGGTGTTGATCGGTGAGACAGTGGTGCATGTGCTGTTATATGTAATGTGTTCTTCAGAGGTATGTGTATGTGTACTGAGATTGCAAGTGGATTTCTGATGTGTTTGTTCTTTGTGTATGTGTCTGGTAAGGAGCGTCAAGCATGCAGTTGTGTGTGATGTGGGTGTGGGTTGAGTATGTGGTGAGGTGTGCATGTTGTCAAACTGGTCATTGCCATATGTATTGAATGGTGTGTGAGGCATCATAGAATTAAGTTATGTTATGTAGTCACATCTGTCACACATTTTGTTTGTGTGGCATAGCACTATAGGTTCTGGGACACTGTCCACATCTCCACAGCAGTCACTGATACTGCCATTAGCAGTAGAGTCTTGCTTGTGTGTACATCACAGCAGGCCTTCATTAGGAAGTTGCCTGACAGATGCTGCAATGTAACATGTTATCACCTTCACGTAATTCTCCTAAGGTAACACAGCACCTGACATTGTGCCATAACATGGCTGAGTGTGTACAATGCTTGGCCAGCCATGTGGCTCTTGCATTAACCATACTCCTGTAATTAGCCATGGTCGCAATAGCATACCTACAGATGTGACAATGTACAACTCCAGCAAAGATAGGGTCATGCTGCTACAACCTTGGGGTTAATGGCCTCAAACATACTGTTTGCAGGCACACCCTGAAGTGAAGATGTGGATGTCCGTGCATGCACAGAGAACTTGTACAACTCTGGGGTCATTACTCTGGCATTGCTAGTCTACAATGTCTGTCAAATAACCAGACAGCACACTAGATGTTGTGTGACATGATCTGGGAACATGGACATGTGTTCTGGTTACATAAATGTACAGTAGACATACATAGGACATTTGTGGGTGCATATACTTTGGCAGAAGATGGCCACTCCTCTGCAGTATGCCTCAGATCCATGATATGCAGACATGCACCATGAAGCTATGGAAGGTCAGGCGGCATGAATTGCTGTAAAATTGTGAACTAACTAGGATCACTGCCAATGTGGTGCTTGCTCAAGCAACCTTGCACGTGTATATCACAGAACATTGTACATCATGTTGTGACACTGCAGCTGATCTTCAATCTCACCATCTGTTCATTACCCTGAAATCCTAAGATCCCTGGAATACTAGGCATAATAAATGCCACACTGTAATGATTAGTCTGATTGCTACTCAAGGCATCTACCTGGAAAAGGGTATGTCAAGGCTACAGAGCCTTGCATGATGTGGAACAACTATGTGGATGAACAAACAGGCTGTGGCCTGCACCTCATGTGGAGTTTGGTACTAACATTTTTTTTTACTCAAATGATTTTTATTTTGATGAAATAACACAATAATTTAATACATTCATAAAATGCAATAACTATTTACAGTATTTACATTCAACCTGACAAAAAGGATTCAGAAAAAAAAACATGTGTAGTTAAATAATAAGTTAATATATAAACTACAATAGTTAGGAATAGTTTGGTTCCATCTGTAGAGTATCAATCAAATTCAAAGCTTTCCTCCATGGACTATTAACCAATGGCTTAGGAAACATTCTTAACTCTTTAGTTCTTTTCTGCATTAGTATGCATTTCTTCAGTGATGATAGGAATTCCTCCATTGTGGGTGCTACATTAGAGTTCCATCTTCTAGTTATACATTTTCTGGCTATTGCTAACATTGTCCACAACAAATACAGGTCACATTTCTTCATATTATTACTATTAACAACATTCAATAAAATTAAGGGCTTTGTCAAAACAAATATATCAGTATAGATAGCTTGAAGAAATTTGTTGATCTCATTCCAATATGGGGTAATATTAGTACAGTCATAAAAAATATGAGACCAGTCAGCATTAGTGGACAGATGACATCTAAATCATAACTTGCTGTTTGAAGGGTTCATTTTTGAGAGTTTTTCGGGTGACAAAAAGGATCTGTGTAGAAATTTCCAATGAAAAATATTCCAGAATTGTGAGTAAGAAGTTAGTTTAACTGGAAATAAATTGTTTGTTTTATCTTCCATTGATAATGATACCTGAAACCCTTTAGTTAGGTATTGCCAGTAAGAATCTTTAGGAGCTGTCGTATAGACAATTAAAATGTTATATAGATATGATAATTCATTCTTAACACTGATATTATATAGAATTCCAAAAATTCAATTTATAATTTTTGGAACGGTTTTGAAGGATGAGTTATGTATTATTCTACACAGATCCTTAGTCTATGCTGTGACACTTTGAAGAACCAACCAGTCATTAGGGGACAGGCCATAGGTTGACAATATACTTTGTGTGTTCGAAGCTTGTTGGTTTTCAATACATTGCAACCAACAAAATAGGTTATTATTTTCCCATAAACCAAAAATCTCTCTATGCGTTTTATCAGGGAAATCCCTTGTTATAGTAAATGGTATTAAAATCTATGCCACAGTTTTATATCTAAATTTGTGTTAATGAATTTTCTAAACACATCAAAAATAATGGGCAGGATTCACGAAGGCTTGCATGGAGTGTAAGAGACGTGCAACACTCCATGCAAGCCTCGCGATCCAGGAACAGCCCTAAACTCTGTGTAAGAGACCAGCTAAAACGTCTCTTACACGGACTGGGTGTGGACATGCTAAATACCTCACTTGCAGCCAAAAGGTATGCAAATGAGGTATATTAGCGATCCACAAAGCAGAAACCAGTCCGTGTAAGAGACGTTTTAGCTGCAGAAATGTACTCAGTTGACAACTGAGTACGTTTCTGCAAATTCCACAACGGAGCCATGTCAGCTCCAAAAAATGGGTGCATATGACTCAGGCAGCATGCCAATGGCCAAATATGTGGCCATTGGCAATATAACCCGATGCAAAAATATTAAAAATATAATTTTTTATTTCGGCGATAGCCGGTGTTTAAACCCAGCGCAGCCCCGCACAAACGGGCTGTGCTGTATAAAAACATAAAAAAGAAGGTTATAAACCCGCAAATGTGGGTTTCATGCAATACATGGAATAACAATGCAGGGACCAGCAGACCAAAAACAACATGGCCACCGTGTAGTGGTTGCTAAGGGGGGAAGCTGAGTCTAAGACATGTAACTAAGCATTAGTAGGCAATCTCATGTAAATGAGGGTTAGGATACTGAATCTCATAGTCACATAGCAAATGAGCACAGTCTGAGTAGTGTAAGAGATACATAAGGGGGAGGAATAGAGTAGGAGATAGGTGACATCACAGGAGAGGAATGGTAGAAAGAAATGCAGTTCATTGGAGGCCAGTGTAACATGACAGATGACAGACACAGATCATGGAAAGAGGTGTGCCACTAGATAAGTCATGGAAAGTCAAGAAATGGAAGGTGTACACTGTTACTTACACCAAAGTTTCTTGCTGGGCGTGCATGCGCATCGGTGCACCATGAAGTGCGAGTAGGACAGTGTGCGCGCGTGTAAGGCAGTCTGAGCATGTGGGAGCGTGTTGGGAGATGTTTAACACTGTTTGCGCTGGTGTGCGCACGTGTAGGGCAGGCTGAATATGTTGGAGGCTGTTGGCAGACGTGTAACAGTGTTTGCGTGGGTGTACACGCGTTTTAACCCGAATAAGTAGATTCTGAACCGTGTAAGCACGTGTGCGCACGTGTAAGCCACTGTGAGCGTGTTTCTGATAGTATGCACGTTGCTCCCCCCTGATGAAACAGAGAGAAAAAAGGAAGCAACAAAATTACTAGGAAGCTAGCAGGGATAACTTCTGAAGCTAGCAGGTGAAAACAATTAGAAGCAGGCAATTACACAGGCAGAATAGTAGCCCAGCCCAGCACTTAAAACTCTGCAAACAGTAGTGCAGGATGTTTCCCTTAACAGACACTGCAAGACAGGAGTAAGTTAATAGAAGTGAAAACTGAAAAAGCTGAACTCAGAGCAGAAATGTTAGGGGCTGCCATAGCTGTCATAATGAGACATAGGCGACTTGCTGAGGGTGGTGACAATGCAGATGGTGCCAGACAACCCACAGTGAGGAGACGGAGAAGAGTGTACAGGCCCAGGGTCACCTACCACGGGTTACATGAGCTGGAGATAGTAGAGCGCTATAGAGTGGACAGAGAGCTCCTGCAGCAAATTGTTGAGCTGTGCAGGCCACGCCTCACACACAGAAATAACAGAGGGGAACCCATCCCAGTGGAAACCAAGGTATGTGTTGGCCTAAGAATACTAGCAACAGGTACCTTCCAGAGACCAACTGGCGATATGATGGGGATATCACAGGCATCAGCCTCCAGGGTACTGCACCAGTTCCTGGATGCCATGTCAGCACATGTCGGTGATCATGTATATTTCCCCAATGCCCGTGAGGTATTGGACAGCAATATGCGTCTCTTCCAGCAAATAGCGGAATACCCTGAGGTAGTGGGTGCAATAGACTGCACGGGCATACATATCAAAGCACCAGCCAGTGAGTGGGGTAGGGCCTACATTAACCACAAGTGCTTCCCCTCCATCAACTGCCAGGTCGTGTGTGACGCCCAGGGCATAATAATGAATGTGTGTGCTGGCTGCCCTGGGAGTTACCACAATTCCCACATCTGGCATTTGACGCAGCTGTACCAGACATTTGCCAATGGGGACATCCCACACGGACACCTAGTGGGGGATGCAGGTTATGCACTGGCGCCGTAGCTGATGACACCCATCAGAAATGCACACACACCTGAACAGGAACGCCATAATGAGGCACACGCACAAACACGTAATGTAATAGAGCGTGTGTTTGGGCTGCTCAAGTCACGGTTCCAGTGTCTGGACACATCTGGTGGAGCCTTGCAGTACACACCAACTACATGTACCCAAATTGTCATGGTATGTGCTATGCTACATAATATGATCTTGCGAAAACAGCTGCAGCAGGACCAGCATAGGGCCGGGCCAAACAGCCCCCCACCATTGCCAAGGCCATCACAGGCAGAGCATGACTCGGAGGAGGAACAACCTGAGCCTGCCCCAGTAGGCAGAAAGAGGCGTGCCCAGTATGCCCTGGCCTTGGCAGAGGCAATGCATAGCACATACACTGGCACAGTAGGAACCCTGGGAATGATACCCCTTCTGACTCACTCAAATAATAACATGGATTCCTAAAATGACATGACCTGCTCACAAACATGTACAGGGAAGTGTAATATGCGCATCCGACAGAGGCAGCCCTGCAGCACCACCTGAGGCATGAATACCATGTGTTAAGTAATGTAACACCATGTACTATATGCACACATGAGCACCCTGACTAATATCCACCCTCACCAAGCATGAAGCCACAAAATGACGATGGGATGATCAAGTGCAATAACTGGCTGAAGTAATGCAGTTAGTCAAAGGGGAGCCAATGTGTTTCAGGCTGGGAAGACATGCGGAGCATGACATGATGCACCACCTGCTAGGGGTGGCATGCACCTATCATGCCATGCCCCATGGATACTGGCAAAGGCTGTCAGTACCCACAGCATGCCCTGAATAGGTAAGTCTCAAAACACAAACACACCTTCATAGGTTCTACAAGGGATAGGAACCTAGATGTAATGCTACCCAATGACAGATGTATAAACAGCAAGATGTGTACAGTGTAAACGCACACAGTATGGAGAATGTAGATACCAGTCCTGTAATAGAGAACTGGGTCAAGGCTCACATCAGCACCCTAACACTAACAGGTCACACCTCATACTGTGCTGTACAGCCGCAAAACATGGAACAAGCTGCAAAAGGAGGGTGACTAGCAAGAAATGGCAAGGATAACCACACCTCCATGTTGGTACCACAACGAGAAGCAGCATGAATTAGCCATGGTCAAATACCAATGGCTAAAACCGCCTCCCAGTATATAGCCTGCTGCAGACTACTGTCCTAATACCAGGAACTGCACCTGGCCTATGTCGGAATACATGAATATATCAAGCCCCCCAAACCACATTATATTGCTTGACTGAAAATACCCAGACATATACCGGGAGCATTATACTAGCACCAACACAGTAGGAGAAAATTACCCAGATTCCATAAATCAAAATGCCCAGGAACAATGTACTACTCCCACAAGAGGGGTAAGCATACTGGATGTGATAATCAGCAACATGTGTACTGGATGGCAAGATGAGAAGTGTACCCCTCACTGGTAAGACCAGACCATAGAGTAATCACACTGGATATACACATCCTGACCCCAGTCCCTGGCCAGAATACCACAGTGAAAAACATGTGTAAAGCATAGGTTGCAGCCCTCAAAACCGATGTTGAATCCACAAAAGGCCCTGTGCAAGTGCAGAATATGGGACACACCACAGAACATGTTATACAGGCATTCCATGAACACAGCCAGGAATGCTTGGAGTATGCAATCGCAAATAACAACAACACACAATGCCATACACGCAGGCATCTTGAATGCTGGACTCCAGCCATTACCAAACCATGCAAGAGAATGAGGAAGCTACCACATGATAGAGCAAACATAAAAAGGGAAGTAATCACTGACCAGTAGTATGGCAATAACATATGTCCACACATACAATCCACTAAGTCCAGCCACAACAAGTAGAATATGAGAATCCAGATACAATGTGACACCAGTCCCAAGTACACAGACAACCACAACACCCCCCAATAAATACAAATATATGTGATAGATGCATCCATGTATCCAAACCAGAGGTTGAGCTCCACCAACTCAGTACTGTCAAAACTAGTCAGGAGGAGAAGGTAACCACATACACCACAAACCCAGTCCCACATAGACCTACCACAACTGTAAACCAAACACATAAACACAGACAAATATTCCCGGAGGCCTTAATTACAAACACACCACACCAACAGAAGCCTCCAAAGCAGATCACAAGCAACCACAACCTTCAAACATAGCACATGCAACGAATAGTACATAAAGCTGGTGTGCCAAACAGTCACAGGCCAGAAGGAGAAACAACATGCCTGATACAGTCGTAATAGGTGTCTGTATAGGCAGACACACTGCTGTCCCACTCACCAGACTGAACAAAGGAAAGGGTAGAGTAAGCTGCCTGTAGGCTGCCACAAAATGCCACATAACACAAGTACGCAGGTCACCCCAAAGCAAGCAGAAATATGATACACTCAATATCCATGCTGGTGTGAATTACCTGAGATGTACCTCCCTGGTCAACATGAAAAGAGACATGGATGGTCCCTCTGAGTATGTACCCCAGGGCGGTATGACACTGGCTGTGTGCAGCATCCAACCCTCACCAACAATGATGCCACAGTACAAACACAGAATGCTCATGTTTAACAGCTGGCACAGTTACAGCTGTCAGTCCAAGAGGGTCTAATGTCTGTCGCTTGAGATGTCAAGCATGACAAGCCATGCTGCTGTTCCAGGGATGGCTTGCAGCTGTTACCCGTGTGCATCTGGATACTGGATAAGGCCTTTGCCACCTCCATAGAGCCGTATGTAGGCAAGGCCAAAAAGACTACCCACCATCCTAGAAAACATAAGTGGTAGGAAACATAAGGGTAATGCTGACCAATGCCAGATGTGTAAACTGCAATATGCATGCCCCTGAGGCACTTCCCATTATGGAGAACATCAATGTCTGTGCAGTGACAGAAGCCTGCTGCAAGCCTAGTGATAGCACACCAGCACTACTAGGTTATACCACATATCATGTGTTATGGCCCCAAAACCTGCACCAAAACATCAAAGGAGGGGGAGTATCCATATGCAGCACAGACACCCATATTGCCAGGTAACTGACAATGCACAAAGCAGCGGAGACCACCCTTGTGCACATAACTGTAGTCAAAACTGCTGTACAGTCTGTAGCATGCGACAGACCACACTCTCACACACAAGAACTCCACCCAGACATCCGAAGACACTGGACAGTATGAATGTCCCACCAAATACCAGACAAGGTACACAAATTACCACATAGGTGTCAAACCATTATGTATGCAAGAAGTAATCAGGGACCTAGGGACACAGGTCGACATTAATCTGTCATGTGACACCCACAATGCCAATGTGGCTATGAAGATTGTCGATATTGGACACCGTATCATGAAAGGATTCACATCAACATCAACAGAGGTCACTGTGCCGCTGTACTGTTCCCTTATCAGACCCATAATCTAGTACAATGACTCATATGGGATGTACCGTACGTGACACCTGCAGCGGTTCGGAAGACCTCATAGTTACCCCACCAACAGGATGAAGGGTGTGAAATATATGTCATATGCTGCCTGGCTGCAGACACCACAACTGACTGCAGTCACACACTGCCTACACAGAGGCATTGTATGTCTGTTGTACAAGGCCATGTCCAACACAGGAGTAATGGACATTCTCCACCACAGGAAATCAAAGCCATTGGAACTGTGAGAGTCACATATGTCAGCCTCAACACATAATGAAATAAGATGTGCTGGAGGGACAGATACATAACCCAGAGGCTCCCCACACCCAGAAACAGGATCCCAATCCATTGTAGGCAGAGCCCCTCACTGACACCCCTCAACACGAATATTGCCAAGTGGATGGATGACCGTACATGTATACTGGGGGTCCTCACTGTGTCACGACCAGACAGAGGCACAGTGAAGAACTTCATAAATGGCCATAATTGAACATAGCAAGGGGTGACGAAAGACACACACACTCTGGCTAGGCTTACTAATGGCCTAGGGTGTATAGCCTAGTATGAACCCATGAACCTATGAAGATACAAAATGTACAGGACACTAAGGATAATCACAAGGGTTACCCAACTGATGGTAGGAACCATGTTGGGCATCCACAGATATGCCCCGAATCACACAGATATTGCAAACAACATACCAAACACACACACATATTGCTAACATACAACCTGTCAGGTGCAGTGCAAACACCCCCCCCACCCTGAGTGCAGAATACCTATCCCAGCAGACTGATGGTCCCCTGACATTGTAGATGCTGAGGTAACAGCCATCATCTGCAAAGCAGAACACACAGCAGCAAAGGTATGTGATGGTGTCCTGTGCTGAGGCCAACATGGACTCCAAGAATAATGGAATGCCAAATCACACTACTGGCCAATGTCAGCCTTACCACAGGATATGTACCCAAAGACAGTGGTCCATCACAACACAGGTGTTGCCTGAATGGATACTCCAAACTACCACCCCGGGATCCTGACAAGCTTGTTCTGCACAGCTACGGAAAGGATCAGTATGCACCGCAGATAGAAGGCTATTGTGGACCTACTGATACTGGACCCTACACAGTGTGGCTGTCATAACTGCAGAACCTGCCCCTAAACATGTCTGACCTATTTGAAGCAGTCATTAAGGTCATTGATGAGGGCAATGTGGACCACACAGCGTAGCTGGACCGTGCACATGCTTCTAGACAATACTGTACGAGTTCAGTATGGATATGTTCACCAGCTTAAATATATACCCCTATGTCAGTAGAGGGGTTGCAAACCAGACCAAGGACAGAACTGACATGGTCAGACATGCTGCATCCATGTCAGACTACAAAGCGGATATGAGTGGTATCCCACAAGGCCTGGTCTTGCCCCCCCCACCCCTGCTCTGTATATATGTCCCATAGGTATAGGCCAACATGGAAGGACTGTGACTGAACATGTATGCAGAGGAGTACAAACAGCCCACCATATCCGACCCCCAGCTGACACAAGCAACCCACAAAAGGGCCACCTACAAACAGACAACTGTAGCCATAGCCATGTCAGCAAGCTAATTGCAGAACTGTGTATAGACAACCACCGTGGATATACAGTAAGTGCCCACAAATTACCACACAGTTGTTAACCTATGAGGTACCTAACATGTAATGTGAGGCCTGGGTACAAAAGGTGATAGATATCCTGCACTGGACAAACATGTGGCTATAGTGTTCGCAGAAACATGTACCATATACCCACCCAAACATGAAGGTTGGCAGATGTAGATAAGGGGAACTCACTGTGGCTCTGCAGTCATCCTCCATCAGTGTCACAACTGACCACAATAGCCCCTGTGGGATATACCGCAGCAGACACCTCCATCAACTGTAAAGTCCACAACAGTACCCCACCAGGGGTAGCAAAGAGCATGAACAGATGCCATGTGTTGCCTGAGTAAACAAACTGCAGCCCCACACGCCGCCATACTTCCCAACTACAGGAAAGCTGTGCCTGATGTATGAAGCCATGTCCAACCTGGAATGAATGAACATGTTGCACCTTGTACAATCTGAATGGCAGTGAGCTATGCACATGAGAGACCTGAACCCCAGCACTGACATACATAGGAAAAGCTGTACAGAATGATCCATAACACAGAAGGCACCCCCACTCTTCAGTAAACTCCTGGTACAGGCCAGCCAGAGAGTCACATATCAACACCCCACAAGAGGAATCCTGATAAGTGTATGGGAGTTGGTAGGCTAACCCTGGGTATCACTGTCATGTCAGAGGTAGACGGAGGTACAGTATACTAACCATGACATATGTCATGGCAAACTCCAGTTACAATGTGTGTCGAAGGACAAACACACCCTGTGACTAGCATCAGAAATGGCCTAGGGAACATCGCTAGTGTTTGCCAATGTCCACCCATGTTGTGGAATACACTAGCAATGTTGGACGAGCCTGGTGTAGGTAGTCCATATCTGAACATATTGCAACATGGTGATATGTGCACAACTGGCCCCTACACAGTCTGTTGTGCTCACTATGAAGATGTCAAGCAGTCATAGGACTAAAGCCCAGGATACTGTCCACCACAGTGAAAGTACTGAACCAGTACACTATACGGTACTACAGTGTTAGGTCATTATGAAAGTATGTTGAGAACTGTCTGCAAAGTATCCCATGCAATCCCTGCAGGCACAGTATAATCCCTGTTGTGGCAGACATGAAGCAGTTGGCCAGTTAGTACACAACATAACACCCAACACACAACCATAAGCGTGAGATATTGTTGAAGTTCACACACACCCAAATATGTGGTGGACTTCAGAGTGCAACATATGGAAAGCTCACACTGGGCATGCTCGCACACTTTGATAAATGAGGCATATGTCAGACAACATGCCATGGAAAGGCTGAACTGGGCATGCTCACACACTTAGGACATATCTCCATTTAGCAGTTGGCCACACATATCTGGTATTTGTACGTGTCAGTCCAGGAACCAACCACAACACAGCAATCAGCCCAGTGCACACAGTAAATGACTACAGAGACATAAGTGATATAGTGGATCGCTGTCATATGCAAACATCTTCCACAGATACACAAGTTGGTCATAGGAACAGGGAATGCTATGGCAATAAAGACCTGCAACCAGTAGAACAGCACAACAAATATTGTGCATCCGACAATTGAACATATGGGTGTAGAGGTCAATACTAGGCTTGTTGCCCTAGGGAATGACAACTCAGCCAGAGTGTGCTTGGCATCTGCATCCCCAGGACAGTAGGCTACTGTGCCACTGTAAAGTAGGTCACAGAAGGCAACATGTGAGGCTAGTGAGCTGTGCCTCTGTCAAGCAGGGGCACCATGGAGGTCCCAGGGATTGAATGTGCTAAGCCACAGCCATGTTGTCGGTGTGTGCTGTGAGAGGGTTGGTGAGGATCTCTGACAGTAGGTGTCCGTCAATAACAGACTGAGGGGAGCCCTATCTGCATTCTCTGGACGATTCCACTGTCAACACTGTGTTGTAATGAGTATGTGTGAATGAAGAGCCGTGCCGGAACTGTTCACAGATGTCCTCCCTCTGTGGGCTACAGCTTTGCAATGTATTAGGTCACTCTGTCTGTTGTACGGCGCATATATGGCTGGTGTACAGCTGACAGGTGTCTTGTTGTGGAGCAGTCATGGGTATATGTGGGATAGCATGACCAATGCAAACCGTACATGCTCATAGAATGCAATTGTCAAGGATTATGCTGAGTGGCCAGTATAGTCCTCCAGCATGGGTCCTCTGAAGTCGTCCACCCCAGTCTACACAAGTGTAGAGTCTGCTTGTGCTAAATACAGTTTGTGTGCAGTGACAACCTTGCCTGGGGGTGGAGATGGGATATGGATGTCCAGGGAAAGGTGGGTATGGTCAGATATCAACAATGGTGGTCTACCTCTGGTGTGGGACAGTGAGTACCCACGTTGCAGATGGACAGGTTCAATATGTATTCCCCCATGTGGCTGTGGTGTGTGGTTCTGCCATAGCACATGGACCCACAAATTGTAGTGGCTGTAGGGTAAAGTGGTAGAGGCCTGAGTAGTTCTCACACACAATATGCCTGTACCTGATGTTAACTGGAATGGTGAATGTGAACACCTGCATATCCTGGCACTGTTCCCAGGGAAGCTAAGTGTGTGTCCTGGATGTGGGTGTGGTGTTCTGGACTGGTTGTGTTGTGTGTTACAGGTCCTGTGGTCCCAAAGCATGGTATAGAACATAACCTGCCAGTGTGATGTGCATATCTGACCCTGACGTAGGTGGCTGCAAATGCATATATATGCTATCCCCCACCTGACAGGTAGTACTACATCTACATACCTCTGTAGAAATAAAGATGTCAGCACCCTATAAATACTACAGGTGCAGAACAGATGCCATGAAATTCGGATAGTGTGTTCTGCTAATGCGTCCCCCTCAAGTGTCATAATATAGCTAGGTAGGGGTTTGAATCTTGCAAATGCTTAGTGTGAGTGGGGTTTGTGTGTGTGAAAGGCTGTAAGAGAAAGATGTCCCTTTTGGCAACTGGGAATACACACTACAGGATGCACATTCCCCTTTCTAAACACTGATGATGTCAGCACCCTATAAGTATAGCAGGAGAAGAGAAACCCCACAGTAATGCGAATAGCGCGCTCCGCTAATGCATCTGTCTCGAGTGTCATAACATAATTAGGTAGGGATTTGAATCCAGTCCGTGCTCAGTGTGTGTGGAGGAGGTTAGTGTGTGATCAAGACTGTTTGAAAGAAGTATCCCTTTTGCCAACTAGGAGAATACACTACAGGATGCACATTTCCCTTTCTAAACACTGATGATGTCAGCACCCTATAAGTAAAGCAGGAGAAGGAAAACCTCTCAGTAATGCGAATAGTGCGCTCCGCTAATGCGTCCGTCTTAAGTGTCATAACATAGTTAGGTAGTGGTTTGAATCCTGCAAATGGTAAGTGTGTGTGTTTGGATGAGGGGGGTTAGTGTGTGTGCAATTTGGTGTGAGGGAAATGTCCCTTTTGGCAACTGGGAGAACACACTACAGGATGCACATTCCCCTTTCTAACCACAGATGATGTCAGCACCCTATAAGTACAGCAGGAGAAGAGATGCCTTTCAGTAATGCGAATAGCGCTCTCTGCTAATGCATCCATCTCGAGTGTCATAACATAGTTAGGTAGTCGTTTGAATCCAGCAAGTGTGTGTGTTGGGATGAGGGGGGTTAGTGTGTGTGCAATTTTGTGTGAGGGAAATGTCCCTTTTGGCAACTGGGAGAACACACTACAGGATGCACATTCCCCTTTCTAACCACAGATGATGTCAGCACCCTATAAGTACAGCAGGAGAAGGAAAGCTTCCCAGTAATGCGAATAGCATGCTCTGCTAATGCATCCGTCTCAAGTGTCATAACATAGTTAGGTAGTGGTTTGAATCCTGCAAATGGCAAGTGTGTGTGTTTGGATGAGAGGGGTTAGTGTGAGGGAAATGTCCCTTTTGGCAACTGGGAGAACACACTACAGGATGCACATTCCCCTTTCTAACCACAGATGATGTAAGCCCCCTATAAGTACAGCAGGAGAAAGAAATCCTCCCAGTAATGTGAATAGCACGCTCTGCTAATGCATCCGTTTCAAGTGTCATAACATAGTTAGATAGTGGTTTGAATCCTGCAAGTGTGTGTGTTTGGATGAGGAGGGTTAGTGTGTGTGCAATTTTGTGAGGGAAATGTCCCTTTTGGCAACTGGGAGAACACACTACAGGATGCACATTCCTCTGTCTAACCACAGATGATGTCAGCACCCTATAAGTACAGCAGGAGAAGAAAAGCCTCCCAGTAATGTGAATAGCGCGCTCTGTTAATACATCCGTCTCGAGTGTCATAACATAGTTAGGTAGTGGTTTGAATCCTACAAATAACAAGAGTGTGTGTTTGAATGAGGGGGGTTAGTGTGTGTGCAATTTAGTGTGAAAGAAATGTCCCTTTAGGCAATTGGGAAAACACACTACAGGATGCACATTCCCCTGTCTAACCACAGATGATGTCAGCACCCTATAAGTACAGCAGGAGAAGAAAAGCCTCCCAGTAATGCAAATAGCGCGCTCTACTAATGCATCTATCTCGAGTGTTATCATATAGTTAGGTAGTGGTTTAAATCCTGCAAATGGTAAGTGTGTGTGTTTGGATGAGGGGGGTTAGTGTGTGTGCAATTTTGTGTGAGGGATATGTCCCTTTTGGCAACTGGGAGAACACACTACAGGGTGCCCATTCCCCTTTCTAAACACAGATGATGTCAGCACCCTATAAGTACAGCAGGAGAAGAAAAGCCTCCCAGTAATGCGAATAACGCACTCTGCTAATGTGTCTCTCCCGAGTGTCGTAATGTAGATAGATAGGAGTTTGAAACCTGTAAATGGCATGTGTGTGTGTGTTTGGATGTGGGGAGTTTGTGTGTGTGTGTATTTCCGTATGAAAAACATGTTAGTTTTGGCAATCAGGAGATCACACTACCTGATGCACATTACCCTTTCAAAATACTGATGTTGTCAGCACCCTATAAGTACAGCCAGAGAAGAGGAACTATCTAGTAATCCGAATAGTGCGCTTTGCTAATGTGTCTCTCTCACGTGTCGTGACTTATTTAGGTAGGGGAATAAATCCTGCAAATGGCAAGTGTGCGTGTGTGTGGGGGGGGGGGGTAGTTGGGTGTGTGTATATGCAAGTGTGAGAAAACAGATCCTTTTGGCAAATACTACAATACACCAGATGCTGCATATTCCCCCAGTAAACACAGGGGATGTCACCACACTATCAGCACAGCCAAACAGGGCTAGTTGGCTAGTAATGCCAATAGTGCGCTCTGCTACTGTGTCTATTACCATTGTCAGAGTACATATAGGTATGTTTTGGTAACCCACAACTGCCACGTGTGGTTGTGTCACACAGTATGACCTTGTGTGGATCTTTGTACACAACAATGCATGCCATTGCCTAAACCAGCAATGGCATTGCACACATGATGTATGTGACACATACACATAAATACCTGTGACCTGCAGTAGTTACCATGTCTGACACATGCCTCGAGTGGATAAATGGTATTTGCAATGTATACCAATATGACTGTGTCTTACTGTGCAGGGTCCGCACGTGGTATGTGTCTATACAGTGTGGGTGTATATGGTAAAATACCTACAGCAGGGGATACACATCTGGTCTGGGCCATATAGTGCACATGTAGTTGATGTACAGGTGCTGCATGTTCCCACCTGTTGTGGTAGTGGTAACATGTCATTCCACTGCAATTCAGTGACCATATGCTGTGAACCCTTCAACTAGTGTGTTGTAGCTACAGTAATGCTCATGCACAATGTTTGGCTGGATGCAGTCCAGCCATATAAACACAGTTCTTGAGACTGTCATATTGCCAGTGTTGTTATGGAGGATAGGTGGTCTTCCTGTGTATGGGAGGGTTGTGTGTGCCAGGCTATGAACCAGATGGCAGTCCGACACACTGTTAGCTGCGCATGATTAGGCCCTGATGCTTTGTGCTGTGCCAACAACCTGGAGGTGTGTGTATCTGTGGTACCTTGGGATACCACCCCCCTGTCCATGTGTGTTACATGTGTAGGGGACGACAGGCATGGTATGGGGCATAACCTGTCAGTGATGGGTAACACCTGTGATTCATGAATCAGGAATCTGGTACTGCACAGACATTGCAGTTTACCGTGCTGAGGACAGTGTCCGGTGCATGCATCTTCCGGTGTACACTGCTGTTGTTGTGTAGCAGCACTGTTAGTGTCCTAACCTGTGTGATACCCATGGAGGTGGCTATGTAAACCATGTCCTGCAGCATAAGGCAGTATGTGTGTACCAAGGAGCTTTGCCATTATACATTGGGCCATGGGTGTCACGTGCAAGATGCCCATTGCACATCATTGTGGCTTCCCTAGCATGTAAGCACATGTTGACAGCCAGCGGATACCCTATGAATGACAGTGGAGACTGAGCATAATGTAGACATACAACACCCTTCCCACATATAGTGGTAGCATACCTGGTGAGGGTATGTTGGCAACCAAGATCAGGCTCATACTGGCCTGTGCCACATGCTGAGAGATCCATTCTATGTTCTCTCTCATGTAGTCCAGGGAGGTATGTATCAGGTCAGCCATACTGGCATGGTCAGTGAGTGAGTCATATGTGTCCATGCCTCTGACTGACTTGTATGCATGTGTTCTGTGGTGGACCATAGTGCCCCTGAGGCATATCACTGTGACCTTCACCAGATACAGCCTGTTGAGCGGGACCCCAGTGCAGCACCCAAGACAGGTACCTGATACGTCTGTAGCAGGTGTGTTGTGTAGCCCTACAGGTTGTGAGTGTGTGGCACAGGGGATGTGTGTGCCATGTGTGGCATGTGCTCTGTTCCGACGGAACATATGCCTGTGTGCCAGCTGCGGAGGTGTGTGATGCTCAGGCAGGATGCTATTCTGAGTCCCCATGTATGCCCCCAGTGTGTTCAGCATGCTGTCAGTGCGTGTCAGTGTCTGACTTGTATTGTAGTCACTGTAATATATTTTATTTATTTATTTATTTATCCTACATTTGTTGACCAGGATAGTCCGACTGGATGCATGTCCATTTCCAGGGGAGGCCCGGGGAGAAAAGATACAAGGGTAAGCAGATACAGTATTACATAATACCAGCATTACATATTACAAACAGATTATTTACAGAGATTACATAAGTAAGCAAGTTAAACATGTTCCACAGGTTAATGTTAGTCCTGAGCACAAGTCAGGATTAAATTAAATTACACAGTAAACTGGTTAACAGATTTTACACATTCGAGTTAGCCAAGCATGATACATTGACATAGCCAGTTAAGTGACAAATGTTGTTTGAGTCTAGTGTTAAATTGACCTAAGGTGGAAAGTAAGGTAATATCAGCTGGAAGTGAGTTCCAGGATCTACTTACAGAGTTTGCAAAGAGAGAATCACCGGCTGTGTTATTAAATTTGCTAGTCTGAATTAGTAGTTTGTTAGAGGATCGAAGCGGTCTAGGATTGTTATAGGGGGTGATAATATTTGAAGTGCAGGAGTATTGTCCGGATTATAGAGGATTTTATAGGCCATAATCAGTTGGTTATACTGTATTAGGCTGGGTATTTCAAGCCAACCAAGCTGATTTAGATTGATGCAATGATGTGTCCTAAAAGGCAGCCCAGTGGCAAACCTGGAAATGTGGTTGTAGCAAATTGAGTGTTTGTTAAGGACAGTCTTGTTCATATTCGAGAGTAGAGGGGATGCATACAGAAGGGTTGAAACAAGGTGTGAGCGAGCTATGGCACCTTTAGCTGGAGGGGTTAGGAAGGCTTTTATACTGTAAAGTGACCCTAGTTTTTTATTGATGGCTTTGATAATTTGGTTAACACGTAGGTCACATTTGAGATTATTGTCTATGATGACACCTAATAGTTTAGTAGATGGGTCAGGGGAGATTATTGTGCCATCAGTTGATGTTATGGTAAAGGTGAAAGTGGTAGACCTAGGTGTTGGTGAAATAACAGCAGTTTAGTTTATTTGGGATTTAGGATCAGACAATGTTCAGAAAGCCAGTTTTCTATTGTATTAAAGGTGGTCTGGGTAGCTGACCATAACTCTACTGGAGATGTGGCTGAGCAGATCAGAGTAGAGTCTTCAGCATATTGGATACAGCTGACTTTTGGGATGACAGTATAAAGGTCGTTAATGAAGATGGAGAACAGCAAGGGCCCTGGTATAGAGCCTTGTGGTACTCTGAGGGTGTTAGGTAGAAGGTCAGAGAGTTTGTTCTGCCAGAGGCCAGCCTGCTGTCGACCATGCAGGTAGGATTGAAACCATTGGAAGGCTCCAGTATCTAGACAGAATGTTTGCAGGGTGTGGATTACAAGTTGGTGATCAACCATATCGTATGCCTTGGAAAGATCCAAAAAGAGGGCTGAGGATATATAATTAGTGTTGCAAGTATGGCTTATGGTGTTAGTAAAGGCTAGGAGGCCTGAAGTAGTGCTGTGATGAGGACGGAAGCCATGCTGAGTGTCTGCCATAAGGCGATTTTGGATTAGGTGGTGCATGAATTGTCTATGAATAAAGTTTCCATAATCTTTGTAAGTGGAGAGAGTATAGCTATTGGCCTATAATTGGAGAATTCAGTAGAGCTGCCTCCTTTGTGAAGTGGGATTACATAGGATATTTTCCAGATGGTGGGAAATTTAGATTCTACCATGGTTTGTTTGATTAGTTTTGAGACGGGGTAAGCAATAGCATCATCTGATTTTGATATGTACTCGGCAGGGAGTTGATCAGCAGAAAGTGTAGTGGGTTTCACTGTTTCAATCAAGGTACGGAGAAGTGAAGTGGTGACTGGTTGGCAGCTGAACGCAAGTAGGTTTCTAGGGGTGCTACTTTCAGGACCAGGGGAGCTAGGAGGTAGATGGCCAGCTAGGGCTTGAAATGTCTCAGTAAAGAATTGGTCAAAACTATCAGAAACATCTTCAGGGGTTTTATCAATAGTAGCAGCAGGGATTGGGGTTGAAGTTTGTCCAGGATGTAGTATATATGACATGCCACCTGACAGGGTATGGCATTACTGGGTTCAGAGAGCCCAGTCCCCAGATTGGCTGTGTGGTGGCATCCCACACATGTGTTGTACGTTCCTGGCCAAGGGTGATGGCTGACTGCATACATGTGGCAGCTGTGACATTGCCACATGACTCACATAAGCCACAACTGGACCATAGAGGTGATTCACAGGTTACCTTTGCACATGCTACCCTAGTAGTGTGATTGCCATGGTGAGTACCAACACATAGGGCCAATGGGGAACAACTTACTGAAGGTGTGTATGTGTGGGTGTACCGCTACTGTTTCATAGCACTGGCATATATGACTGCACACGTGGGTAAATGCCAGGTAAGACATGTGCAATGTGTCACAGGCAATGTACATGCGTACAGGACAGACAGTGACGTTCTGTCATGTGTAAAGTTGACATATGTATCGTACGCTATGCAGATGTCACTAGGAGTCTACAGAAGCACTGTAACTCTGCATTGCAGGTGTAAGCAGTGTTCCAGGGAACCCCAAGCGAACATGCATGCAAACAAAGCTACAGTAAACAGGGCTGGAAGTAGTGCATTGTACAATAAAGAAGGGGTAACAATAACAGTAAGTAACAATGCAAATATGTAGGCACTATCAACATGTACCCAGGAATACACAGCGCAGATGCCCATGGTAGAACTGATATTATGTCATAGTTATTTGTGATTTGGATTACATTGGTACTGCACACATATCTACATGCGCGAACATCCACATTGCATAGTCGTGGGCAACTTGACACCATTACTGTACATGTCCACCATTGCATATCACTACTTGTGTTAGCTTTCCCCCTGTGCTACCCATGTATGCGGCTATCTGTTGACAACCTTACCACCGGCATGCAATTATGTGCAGCTGTTACACTTTGGTATGTACTATGGGTGCAGATAACAATTCAGGACATTCATACAGTTACTGCAGCAGGCATGCTGGGATATACACACAGTCATAGCAGCACACTGTACTGTTACCAACATGATACTACTAATACACTTCTATGTAGTCACCCTGTGCATCAGCAATGTGTTTACCTGTTCCCGCAATGATGTTGGAGATTGCAGGAGGTGGCACAGTGTCATCATATGCACAGGGTGTGGATTAGGTATGCCTGAGTCAGCCACTGACACCACCAATTGACATGTGGGTGTATGTGTGTTGGTGAGGGGCAGCAGTACAGGGTGGGGCAGTGTTGGTGCAGTGTGTGCGTGTATGTGGTCGCCCTAAGTGTTAACATTTCGCATGTGTGTATGCATGCACACAGTTCCACCTCATGGCTGCCATATACAGGGGTTTGTGGACAGCCACAGACTGCACCTGTCAGGTCATACAGATCAGTGTCTGTGGGCACGGACATGGTACCTGTGCCTGGCAGGGGTGCTACGGACCGTATTCAGTACTAAGCCAGACTGGGTACTGTCATCAGAAGCGGGAGTGTGTTGACTGGACACAGGTCCCTGTTGGGACTGTCCAGAGCCACGTGCACGTAGTCTCCTGGGGCGTTCCGATGACAGCACAGACCCAGCATTGCTGGGGCTGCTGCTGGCACTATGGGGGCATGTGCGAGCCTGTTGTCGTCCACGCCGACTGCCAGCTGCTGCTGTTGCCGGCATACAGCCACATTGACGCCGCAAACGCCCACCATTGCCCTGGCTCATGGACATTTGGTTGTGGAACTGCTGTAATATGTCCCCACAATGTCTGTCTATGACATCGGTGAAATTACGGATAGCATCCGCAATGTCACGCATACTGTCTGTCATGGCTGTGCGACATGCTCTCAGCTCCCTCAGACCCTGTCTGGTGTACCTTTCCATACACGACTGTGCCTGCATGACAGTCCGAAACATAGCTGAGGTTGACAGACCTCTTTGGGCACGTCGGCCCGAGGCAGTACGCCCATGGATGCTTCCACGAGAACCCATGGGCAACTGTCTGTGTGGTACCATCGGTGGACCCTGCCCATGGCTGCTGTGTGGGGACACGTGCCACAGGTACCACATTACCCTGGTCTATGCCCACTGTATCCTGTCCATCACCTAGGGACAATGGTGACAAAGGATGTACTGGCAGGATGACTGTGCGCAATGATGGGGTTGACAGCTGTGTACTGTCAATTGGCTGACCAATGGCGGACCCTGACACAGCTTCCTGTACCATTACACAAATATCATCATTACCAGTACCCGTGGCACAAGATTTAGGTTCCCTGCTGCAGGTCACCAGAGCAGCACCAGAACCTGTGGGAGGAAGACAGGAAACACAGTTTACAGTCTCCAGACATTGTTACCAGTGATGCACTTCTGCACACATGCACACATGCACACATGGACACATGCACACATGCACACATGGACACAGGCACACATGCACACATGGACACAGGCACACATGCAGACATGCACACGTGGACACAGGCACACAGGCACACATGCACACATGCACACAGGCACACATGCACAAATGCACACATGCAGACATGCACACGTGGACACATGCACATGTGGACACATGCACACATGCACACGTGGTCACATGCACACATGGACACATGCACACATGCACACGTGGTCACATGTGCACATGCACACATGCACACATGCACACGTGGACACAGGCACACATGCACACATGCACACATGCACACGTGGACACAGGCACACCTGCACACATGCACACATTCACACATGGGCACAGGCACACCTGCATACATGCACACATGCACACCCCGCAGTATACACACAGAGCACTACTGAGTTACACTACTGTTACTAGCATTATCAGGACTATTATAGGTTATGTTAAACACACTCACCAGCATGGATGGCCTGCCTTGCTGTAACCCCGGAGGGACCTGCAGAAATGATGAGATTAATGTCAGTGGGCACAACTGTGCCATTGATATTGCATATGATACAGTGTACAGAACAGTCAAGTGTACATATGGCATATTACCTGCATGCTCCATGTCATGCTGCTGTGTGGAACCAGCCTCCATCATAATGCAGGTGTACTGCTGTTGCTGTTCCGGGGCTGGAGCCACAACACTTAGGAGTAGCCCCTCCAGTCTGGTGAGGGGGGGATGTGGCCACCCCACCTCCTGTGGCAACCTGTTGCCTGTGGATATCTGATGCACGCTGCCGGACACTTCGTATTAAATCACTGCAGTGATGTCGTACCTGCTCATATGTCCTGTTATGCATGCCAATATCATTTGCCCTACGGACAAGGTCTTGCCACAGTGCAGCCCTCTCCTGCTGATTCTGACTGGTGCGGGAAAACAGGATGTCATACTCCCGCACTAGGCTCTGGTGGATCTCCTCGTCTTCCGCTACAGAGTAGGTGGGATTACGCTGACGCACCATCTCCCTGGAAGAGAACACAAACAGGATATCAGCAGACTATGTCAGCAATATATGGCACACATACTATACATGATACTCATGTGTAGTGATATACTACTACTCCCATATGTTGCATGTGTGTGTGTCGTGGTGGATACACAGGTACATGTCCAGATATCAGTGCTCAGCCAACACCTGTGCAACAATACCTGCCACATTCCAACCAACATAGTAGCATGCCCCATTGGTCAGCACACACTGACAGGTCCAATGCACAACCTCACTCTGGGGGTTCATCCCAAGGTACTGCATGTGGAATGCCATCCACTACTGTGATGTGGACAGAAGTTACTCGTCCTGGATATACATATCCCACCACCACCACCAGCACAGTAGACTACTTTGATATGTATGTGATTAGACAGTTATTCACTTGCTGGGACTGAGATGGTATCCATGCAGCACACTGGGCCAGTGGAAGCCACAACCCACACTGCTGACCCCTTTGCAAATGCTTACCACGGACATGCCACAGATTGCATGGAACTTGCACACACATTTCTAACCCAGACCCTATGCACAAAGGTTAGGCATCCTGTCCGGTGGACCCCAGACAGAGGCAGATTGTATAACAATAGCAGGAGGCTACTGCAGGACAGAGCACATTCACATTAAGGGAAGGCATCTGTGGTCAGCACTGGTACTATGCTACGGTCCATAATAACAACAGCCACGGCCTACTCTGGGAGGGAAATGGCCACAAACACTATGGATGACCACAAGGCCTTCTTCAGTTATGTTACACATATGGACCACATGCCTCAGATATGCTCTGTGTTAATACACACCTACTTAACATTCACCAAACACATGGATATTGGCAACAGTCTTGCAGACAGGTTCGGTGCACGTATCCCCCCTCCTTCTCCCCCACCAGTTGAAATATTTATCACAGCTGAATCTAACCTCCCTATCATCTCACATGTCCAGGTGAGGGCCGCCCTCAGCAGAGCAGAACACACAGCATCACTGTGACCTCATGGTATCCCTGGATGTGTGCTACCTGCACTCCGAGAGGACATACAACCGCATATAACACTGATAATTTATCTTGGCCGTACTACAGGATATGTACCTGGACAGTGGCATACAGCGACAGTGGTCCCACACCACTAAGGAGGCACCTCGACTGACCCTGGGAACTACCACATCATATGCATAACCGGCCTGGTCTGCTAAGCTATGGAATTATGCAGTATGGGATGCATATGCAGTGATATCGGGTACCTGCAGACACTTGTTCCCAGCCAGTGTGCCTTTGTGATGGGTTGATCCTGCCTTTTGAACCTGGCTGACCTTTCAAAGCAGTCACTACAGCCATTGCTGGGGCAACGCACAGACAACTGCTGCCAGGATCATGGCCTAAGACTGATTGACATGTAATGTATGGTCATCCCCTTTTGGTGGAACTATGTACACACAACATATCACATGGACATACCTATAGATACAGACCTATGACACATTTGGAGGGTTCACAGTATGCACAGTATTAACCTGCTACTTTGCATTACCTGTGTTTGTCGCAGCTGGTTGCGTTACCACTGCTTCTGCTTGCTGCTGCTACTGTCACTGCTGACAGCTTAGAGTCAAAGAGACAGTGTATAATTTATTTATTTTTTTTTTTTTGTTCTCTCCGTCTCTCTCTCTCACTTTTCTCTCTCCCTCTGTCTGCTTCCAGGCAGTGCAATGAATGTATTGCATGTGTGGAGTGTTAGTACTGGATGCTTTTGTAGGTATCTGTATAGGTCCTTGTGATGGCCTCTGCACAAATTGTAAGCCAGTATTTGCTAATTGCATACAGCCAGTTGTGTACTGATTGCAGTTCTCACTGTGATTTCAGGTCAGTGCTATAAAAGGGTATGTGGGATAGGCGTTGCCCTTTCAGATTGTAAGGGCAGGGACCATGCTGGTATGCTATGGACAGTGTTCTGTGAGTGTAAAGGTTAGTATCTCTCTCATTATTCAGGCTGTGTTGTAGATTCACACTTCTCCATTCCTCTCTCATGTTCCCTGTAGTAAGTGTGTATGCACAATGACTCCTACAACTATATATAGATATATATTTATATATATATATGTACATATACATACATTTATATATGTACTTTAACTGACATTATTACCTACAAGCTACCAACTAGCATGGCTGTTTGTGTTCACACACTACTATTATGGGAATCCAGTAGTTTTGACAGTAATTCTACATGACATGCTTTGGGTACTACACATCCTATATTCCCTTTACATTCATCCCTACTATTACATGTTATATTTATTTTAGCACAAGGTTGTTGTGTAAGAGTCATGGCTTAGTGGTAAGTCATACAGACTAGTGTTTCCAAGGTCCTGGGTTCGGGACTGATAGTGGGATTTTATTTTGCTTTTGAACTAAATACAGGACCTGTCAATCAAAGTGACTAAGGCACTTTTAAGCAGTTGTAACCGGGTTAGCCTGGTTTGCGCGGAGCTCACGCATGCGCACTGGTGGTTAGCTCTGTGCACACCCACACACACCCGCTTACAACCGCTTAACATTGATTACTCTGGCGCACACCCGCGCTATTTTCTTTGAAAGAAATGAAAATGGGGAGACAGGAAAGTGGTGAAAAAGGGGTCACAAAGAGGGTAAGACAGTAGGGAAACAAGCTTGGGATTTGCAGGAGGGATGTAGGTAAGGCCCATAGCTGCCCATTTCTTCATCAGCAACAGCTGTGCATATGTATGTAATTTGGTGTGACATATGAAACCTTCCACCCCTGAGAGAGGTGTCAGGACAACAATAATACTTGTTGTACAGCCAATTGTAATTGATAGATTCCATGTCCAGCAGACATGTGTGCAGAATGGGCAGCTATGTATGGGCGTAATTTTTTTGTGGGTACAGAGTGCCCTTTTTTTTTTTTTTTTTTCAGGTGAGAGTGGTATGTCAGGTGAAGGAAGTCGGTACAGCTGGGGAGGTAGGTTGGGTAGGTAAACAGACAAGACAAACAAGACGCATACAGGGCGTGTATGACACGTGTGGGGGTTACACAATTGACGGGACGGAGGTTTGGATATCCAGAGCCCATGAGCCCACAGATGGCAACAGTGGAACTGATATTCCCACCCATAGGCAGTTGCCACTGTTCCTTCACTGCCCAGGATGGGGCTGTGCTGGGGGCTGTGTAGGCCGGGCAATAGGCATGCCCGTTAGTTGTGCCACCCATGCCTCAAGCTGGCGTAGGGGCTCGAGAATAGAGTCCCAAATCTCCCTACGCACCATAGTCCGGACGCTACAGAGGATGAGTGGTGGTTCTCCTCCGGCCACACTTGCAGAGGGGGGGGGCGAGCCCCATCCCCTGCAGCGCTTCCACCCGCAGGTGGCACAGGGCCACCGGAAGGAGGGTCCAGACTCGGCACTAGTGCCAGGTGCACTCTCCCGCTGAGGTGGGAGAGGTGGGTCCGCTGGAACCTGCCTTCCCTGTCGTCCTATGTTTTGCATTATGTCATGACAGTTTGGATTAGTGACATATAATACCATTCACAATTAGTTGTAACAGCATGCATTAGTATTCCCATTAACCAAACACCCAGATATTCACACCATTGAACAGCGTGCATAACACATGCATAATTTGAACAGCAATACACAGTCCAACAACATGTAGGGTTAATTGATGGCAACAGGCCATCAGGTTTGGATGTATGAACAGGGCAGATGCATCAACGGACATGCAAATATATATGACCCAACAGGACAAACGTCCAAGGGTGTTAATTGCGATTGCACATACCATTTTCACGTGGAATGGGTTATATGTGGTTATAGGGTGGGGTGAAGAAAATAATATTAACACCTTCAAATACCAATACATATGCTGTACATTTCTAATAGCTACAGATATATACACACTACTGTTCTAACTACAGTTTCCTATATAATAACTATTTCAACTTGGTGATAGGACTGTTACTGCAACATCAATATACATTTTATTGTTCTTCATACACATTCATATCTAGCTTTGTTCAGCTACATCATCCTGCTACATTTGCTTTATATAGCTGTAGACAAGTGTGGATGTTTGGTATATCAGACAATCATCCTATCTGCATATTGCAGACTGAGAGCAACATATCCAGATTTTGGGATACACATTCCAGATGCAGCAACACTTTGAACAGATTTCGCTGTTTGGTTTTGATTCTCACATGCATTTCATTCTGTCTTGACTGCAGTGTACTTTATTCAGGGGTTATTACTACTGTATTGCTGGATTCATGACACTTTCTCACACTCTCTCACTTGCTTTCATTTTACTATTCAGGATGGTACTTACTTCTAGGCTTTATTGACATGTTTTACCTGTAGTTATTACAATCCTTTCCAGCAGTCTCACTTCTGTCATGTTTCAGTATTTCAACAGGGATATATTTCACACATGTGATTTCATCATCTTCTGCAGCTATACTTTTCAGCCTGCTGCAGGTTGTGTACTATTTTCTTACAGGTGGGGCATTTTTATTTCAGAATTTATGTCAGACATTTTCATTTTTCGGTTTAACTTACAGGCTGAAACACACTTTTGTAATCAAGCAATACTTGCAGACACTTTCACACTGTTACTTGCACATTTTATTCCTTAGTGACTACACTGCACTCTTTTGCTGACTGTCATACTTTTATATTTCTTTACAGTTACTGGTAGTGGATTACTGACCTGCCTGGTGGCGCAACCGCACCAGCCTATCGCCATAGGCTCTGCGGTTCGCAGAACGGACACCTACAGCTGTAATATAAATGAAGTAATATTGGAATACACATCTCCATAATATCAGCTAGTTTCATTTCTTACATACATAATTAAATGTAACTTACTCAGTAGTGGGGCGTTGGGCATTTGCCGGGCCTCCTGGATCCAAAGGTTCAGTTGGTCCTGCTTGCATCTCTTCAGGTCCGCATGGTGATGACGGACCTGCTCACCAGTCCTTGAAATCCCTGTGGCACTGGTGAGATCATGAGCCAACCGGTCCCACGCCTCAGCTCTGTATGCTCCCCAGAGGACCTGGCCCTGCATGAGTTGGGCCACATGATTGTGGACTAGGAGCCAGACCATGTACCTGGACTCCTCAATGCCCCACCTCTGTGCTCTAAAGCAACTACCCTCTCCTACTCCTGTCATTCTGCCTGTAGTTCAGTTCTACAATCGTTTATGCTGTGTATTCCCGCCTATGGGGCTTATATAGTCCGTTTTCCCACACATATCTGTGATTGGCCATTTTGGAATTGTATCAACTTCAGTAAACCTGCATTGTCATGCTCCAGTTTGTATTCATTCCTATATATTAGCTATTATTGCATTTCTAGGTACTGCTGTCATGGCTTAGTGGTTTGGTACCTTGACTATGGTGTATAGTATCCTGGGTTCGAACCTCACCACTGCTTTTTATTTTTCATGACTGTCTACACATGCTGAGGGGTGTGTCTGTGTAAAGGCAGTTTTGATAGGGCTTGCTCAACGTTGCCCGTCGGTTAGCTTGTTTGCGCGGTGCGCAGCTCCGCACAAACGGGGTACGCTGGTTTAAGCCTCATTTGGCTATTGGCATGCATATTACGCTCAGCTAAGCTAGGGGCACTTAAATTCAGCATGTTAAACCACTGCTCAGCTACAGGCACTCATTGTGCACCAGTTAAACCACTGCTCACGTACGGGCAGATGCACTCACCCTGTTAAACTGTAGCTCAGCTATGGGCACATCTGGCATTTTTTATTCTTTTGTTACCTCACATTTCTTCAATATAAATGGCCTATTTCATTACATTTTACATAAAATGTGGTTTTATGTGTACATATTTGTCAGGGTCTTGTTTCGTGCTTATTTTGCTAAAAATAAAAATTGGTGTTGTGGGGGCTTGAACCATGAATGCCTGCTCTTCAGCCAACATCTCTACCGCTATGCTATTGCTTCCTGGCTTACTTTGCATATTTAGTTCTTATATGCTTTCCCACTGACTGCTAACTGTAGCTGTGCTACGGGCATGCCCGCGGAAATGAGCGCACTCACGGTTAAACTTTTTTACAATTTAAAAAAAATATATAACATGTTTATTTATATGTTTTCTGTTCATAGTCTGTGGGGGCATGTGTTGTGTTGTGTTTATTCACATTTCCGTGGACTCTGTCATGGGTGTTTACTTTGGGCACTTTTACTCTTCTGGGGGCATGTCCGCTTACAGGGCTCGGCCTACGGACACGCCCCCTACTGTCTTACATGGACTGTGTTAGCCTTAGGTGTGATTCAGCATGCTCTCATGAATATGCAAAGCATGCTGACATCACTCCGTTTAACTGCAGCCTCCGTGTATGAGTTATAACTCTTACACGGAGGCTTCGTGAATCCTGCCCAATGTTTATTAGTGTTAGTTTAGTTAATTTTTTTGTACTATACTGTAAATGTAAACATAAATAGTGCCATATCTTGTTATCTGTGTCACTTACCAAAACATTCTTTGGTAAACAATTTTCATTCATTAGTATAATGGAGTGTAATTGTTTCCAATTGGAAGAATATCTAGGATTTATCCAATTCATCACTATTTTAATTACAGATGCCTTTATATAAGTTTCAATCTCTGGGAATTTTAACCCCCCCCCTTGTTCCCATTTTCTGATATGATGAGAATATGCCACTCTATTTCTTTTGGGGTACCATAAGAATTTCATCAGACTTGAAGTGATTTCTTTAAGGATTTTCTTTCCTGGTGAAAGTATAAGGGCTTATGCTATATATAATATTTTAGGTAACAAACCCATTTTTACCAGTTGTAACCTATCATCAAATGTTATAAACAAATTATTCCATTTGCTTATTAATGTCTTGGTTAAGTCTATGGCTTTAGCATAGTTAAGCTGTAAGGTTTCCTCTATATTCTTGCCTAGGACTATTCCTAAATAGTCTAGAGTTGAAACTTGGTTTCCAGTAATATGATTAACTGGAATCTGTATGTTCTTTTTTATTTAATAATAAATATTTTAATTTAGATTTGTTGAATGAGAGTCCTGAGATTTTTTGGAAATTTGTTGTTACTATATCCAGTTCACCTAACACTTCCTTAGAGTTTGGTAAGGTAAGTAAGACATCATCAGCAAACATCATTATTTTAGAAATATATTGGTCATATATATTTATGCCTCTTATCTTTGGGATATTACGTATTAAAATGGCAAGTATTTCTATGGCCAGAGCAAATAGGAAAGGGACATGGGACATGCTTGTCTAGTACCTCTAGTGATTTGGATTGCTTTGGAAGTAAAGGGACCTAATTTGACATATGCTAGATTATGTTAATTGATTTTCTTTATCATTGTTATAAAAAGGGGGGTCAAATATCTGTAAGACTTTAAATAAATAACCCCAATTTAAGGAGTCAAAGGCCTTTTGAATATCTAGACCTATCATCAATGCTTCATGGTTTCCTCTATTGAGGTAATCTATCAGAATTAATCCTCTTTTAATATTATCCTGTGTATGCCTGTTATGTATGAAACCAGTTTGGTCTTCATTAATTATTTTAGATATGGGTATTTTCAATCTAGTGACCATAATTGACATAAATAGTTTATAATCATTATTCAACAACGAAATTGGTCTATATGAGTTGCAATGATTAGGGTCCTTATTTTCTTTTAATATAGGGGAAATTAGAGAATATATCCAAGAAGGAGGAATATTTGCTATCGTTTGAACTTCAAGAAAGGTTTTATGTAGGAGAGAGATTATAGAAGAAGGAAACAATCTATAAATTTCAATAATTAGGCCATCTATTTCAGGTGCTTTATTAGACTTACTTCCTTTAATCCCATCAGGTTTATACTTAATCTCTAAAAAAAGCTGAAGTTCAGAAGTTATCCAAGATTTTTAAAGTCTTTAATTTTTGTGATATATGAATGAATCCTTGAAGTAATGACTAACTGATTGAATTCCAAGTGCATTGTTAACAACAGGGAATTATGATGTAAAAAGGGACACAGTTGTATAGAAAAATTCAAGATTTTAGAATAAAGATCTTGTGAGATATACATTTTATCGATTCTAGTTTGGGTACCATGTCTATAGTCCTGGTGTGAGAATAGTAAAGAATTTGGTCCCAAGGCATTAAAGGTATATTTTAATTTAAACATTTCTGTCCATTTTTTTAACTGGCTGAGGACAATAGTCTAGGAGATTTCCTACTGGTAGTCTCTGTAACATCTATGATACAATTGAAATCACCTCCTAGTATAATATTACCTTCAGAAGTAGTTATAATAAAGTCTAAGTGTTTCTTAGCTAGCCCAACCCTCATACCAGCGAACCAGTATAAATTAACCAGGGTCCAAATTCTATTATTAAACAAGTATAACTAAGGTCATGAGTCTATCATTATCTACATGTTTGTAAATGATTTGGGGATTTAAGAAAGTTTTTTTCCATAGAATTGTTACTCCTCTAGTCTTATTTTTATAAGAAGATTGAGCAAGTATTGTGTATTCCTTCGGGTCCCACATAAATGTGTCATTTATTTTAAAGTGTGTCTATTGGAGAAAAACTACTTGAGTCTTGTTTAGTTTAAGATACCTTAGTAGGTTGGCTCTCTTATATGGGTTGTTTAAGCCATTAGTATTTAAGTATATCAAAGTTAAATCCATATTAGAATTCTTTAAAGATAAGAAATAATAAAGGAACTTGTATTAATAGAATCCTGTATACATAATACTCTTTCTGAATAGACAATAGAATATCATAGGTCCATAGGTTCATACTAGGCTATCTGCCCTAGGGCATTTATAAGCCTAGCCAGAATGTGTTTGGCTTTCACCACCCATTTTAAATTTATTTTGCTATGCCCTTTTTCGAGGTTAGTATACTGTGCCTCTGTCTAACAGTGACACAGAAGTGATACCCGGGGTAAACCTATGATCTCCCATCCACTCATTAAGATTCCTCTTGAAGAGAGTCAGTGAGGGTCTCTGCCTAACCTGGACTGGGATTTTATTCCAGAGTGAAGGGAGCCTCTGGGTTATGAATCTGTCCCTCCAGCATGTCCTATTTATTTCAGTGTTGAGGTTCAAGTCTCTCGAGCGCGTAGCTCAATGGGATTTGGATTTTCTGAGGTGCAGCATGTCCATTAACTCCGTGTTGGACATGGCTTTATACATCAGGCACAGATTGCCTCTGAACAGGCGGTATGCCACTGAGTAGAGCTGGAGTTTCTTTAACCGGGCAGCATATGGCATCTGTTTGAGCCCTTTGATCCTCTTGGTGAGGTACTTTTGGGGTCTTTCCAGTTGCTGCAGGTGTCTGGTAAGGAACATCCCAAAAGGGGCATTGTACTCAATTATGGGCCTGATGAGGGATGAGTAAAGAGGCACAATGACCTCCCCTGATCTAGATGTGAATCCCTTCATGATTAGGTGATTAGGAAATATTTTTCTAACCACTTTGGCCACGTGGTTGTCAAATGAGAGATTGCTATCAACTTGGGTCCCCAGGTCCCCGATTACTTCTTCTGTACTTAATGGATTACCACCTATGTGGTAATTTGTGGGCACTTTGTTTTTGCCAAAGGGGATGACTATACACTTTTTGGCATTTAGCTTGAGGCCATGGCTCTGGCACCAGTTGTCTGTTTCTATGAGGCCGTTTTGGAGGATGCTTGTGTTGGCTGGAGAGTCGATTATGGCACCCAGTTTGCAGTCATCTGCGAACTTGGTCAGTCACAGTCCTTCCGTGTTGGCCTGTACCTCAGAGAAATATATACCGAACAAGAGAGGTCCCAGGACTGAGCCTTGTGGGACACCACTTGTAACTGGTTTGGAGTCTGACATGGCTCCAGCAATTCTAACCATGTGGGTTCTGTCCTTGAGCCAGTTTGCAATCCATCTAGTGACATAGGGGTTTATATTTAAGCTGGTGAGCTTATCTATAATGCCCGAGTGGGGTATTTTATTGAAGGCTTTTGCGAGGTCCAGGTAGGCTGTGTGGACCACCTTCCCCTCGTCAATGGCCTTGGTGACTGTTTCAAAGAAATCAACCAGGTTAAAGAGGCAGGATCTGCCCTTAACAAAGCCAAACTGGGTAGGATGCAGTGTCTGTAGGTCCCCAATATCTTTATTTATGAGGTCCATGATGATCCTTTCCATAGATTTGCAGACCAAGCTAGTCAGGCTTATGGGGCGATAGTTTCCAGGATCCGTTGAGGCACCACCTTTATGGAGAGGGACCACTGTTGCTGTACGCCACTCTTTGGGCACATATCCTGTAGTAAGGCTGAGATTGAACAGTAGTTTTATGTTTGGGTTTAGCTCTTCTTGGAGTTCATGTAGGACGCAGACCGGGACACCGTCTGGTCCCATTGATGCTGTGTTTTTGCTTTGGAGAGGGGGGCTCTTACCTGAGCATCTGAGATGTCAGGAGGGCAGCACTCTGCTGGGATAGATATTTGCCCTTTTGGTGGGGAGGGGTGGAGAAGTTTGCGCTGAACCTGTCAGCTAGGATGTTGGCAATGTCTGTGGGTTCAGTGTATTTTTTGTCATTTTGGACTAAGTCTGAGCATATCTGGGAATTACCACCCAGGTTCCTAACATAACTAAAGAAAGCCTTGTGATTATCCTTAGTGTCCTGTGCAATTTTTCTCTCGAAGCTGGCCTTAGACAATTTTTTGAGTGCTCGTAGTTTTTTGCTAATACTGATCAGTGATGCCTTCCCTTTTTGGGATTTTGCTCTATCATTTAGTAGCTTCCTCCTTCTATTGTATAGTTTGTTTATGGCTGGGGTCCACCAGACAGGACATCTGCCTTTGGAGGATTGGGTCTTGGTTTTATTTGGGATCGCATGATCCATGCATTCTTGAAGGTGTTCATAGAATGCATTTATAAAGGATTCTGTGGTCTGGGCCGTATTTTCCACAGGCCTGGGGGCTTTGAAGGATTCCACCTCGGTTTTGAGGAGTGTGAAATTTGCTTTAGAGAAGTTTTTCACTGTGGTTTTCTGGGCAGGGGGTGGGGTCGGGATGTGAATATCCAGTGAGATTAGTTTATGGTCTGATCTTACCAGTGAGGGATACACTTCTGGTCTGGAGCATAGAGTCCCCATGTTGGTGATGATCAGGTCCAGTATGTTTTCCCTCTTGTGGGAGGGTAACAAGTTGTTCCATAGCATTTGAGTTTATAAATTCTAGGAACCTTTGGGCTAGGGTGTTGGAGCTAGAGTAATGCTCCCAGTCTATGTTTGGGTAGTTGAAGTCGCCCAATATAATAGTGTTTGGAGAGACCTTCATATTTTCCAGTGTTCTCAGTAAGGCCGAGTGGGGTTCCTGGGTTTAGGAGGGTGGTCTGTAGCAGGCTATAAACTGGAAGGCAGTTTTACCCACTGTTAGTAGCACATGGATAGTCTCTGATGCTTCGTGCTTTGCCACCAACCTGGAGTTGTGGGTATCTTTGATGAATATCGATACTCCCCCTCCTTTTGTGGTTTGGTCCAAGTTTTGGGGCCGAAAAGCATGGTATGAGGTATAACCTGGTAGTGCTGGGGTGCTCTCGGGAGCCCTGAACCAGGTTTCTGTTACTGCACAGATATCAATGTTCTTCATGCTAAGGAGAGTTTCGAGTGCATGCATCTTGAGGTTTAGACGTCTGGCGTTGAGTAGCATTACTCTTAGTTTCTTATCCCTTGTGATATCTATGGAGGTGGATTTGTCTTTTGAGCCTTGCCTAAAATAGGCACTATGGGGGTAGCAAGAGCCTTTGCCAATATCCAAAAGCCCAGGGGTGACAGGTGCAAGCCGTCCCTAGCGAAGCATCGTGGCTTGTCGAGCATATCATCCCAAGCTGACAGGCATTGGATCCCCTTTGAATGACACCAGTACTTAAGCCAATTGTTGAAATTGATCATCTTGTCTTCATATTGTGGCATCATTCTTGGTGAGGGTAAGATGCTACTCAAGGTCAGGGTCATACCGGCATGGGCTACATGCTCAGAGAGCTCCTTTATGTCTCTTTTCATGTAGTCCATGGAGGTACGTCTCAGGTCATTCACACCAGCATGGACAATGACTAAGTCATATTTGTACTTGCCTTGGAGTGACCTGAGTGCTTGTGTTATGTGGCGGATCCTAGCGACAGGCTGCTCACCGTGACCCTCTCCTTGTTCAGCCTGGTGAGCGGGACGTCAGTGTGCCTGACGATAGAGTCACCTATTACAAGCGTATCAGGTGTGTTGTTTAGTCTTAAGGGCTGTGACTGTTCGGCACACTGGCTTTGTGAGATATGTGTTGCACGTGTTTTGTTTTGGGGTAGCGGTTTGGGTGTCTGCTTTGGAGGTCTCTGCTGCTTAGGCAGATCTTTATTTAGAGCCTCCGAGTATGTTTTTGTGTGATTATGTGTTTGGTTTGCTGTCGTGGTAGGTCTATGTGAGACTGGAATTGTAGTGAGTGTGGTTTCCTTCTCCATCTGACTGGTTATGCCAGTACTGAGTTAAGAGAGCTTAGCCTCGAGTTTGGCTATATGGTTGCATCTCTCACATGCATTGGAATTTGTTGGGAGGAGGAGAGGGTTGTCTGTGTACATGAGGCAGTTGTAACATTGCCTCAAGATTCCCATATTCACCAGCTGGACCATAGAGGAGATTGACAACTGACCTTTGGACATGCTAGAATAATATTGGGAATTCCTTAATAATTGAAAACAAGGGCCAGTGGGCAGTGAGGGTGTAGTGCTTTTAATTTTTAGTGCTGACTTATATAATTGCTTTAGCTTGTTGTTGTATTTCTATTTATCTCAATACAAATAACTTTGCCCATGAAAGATAAAAGTAAAACAATTGTGTCAGGCATTTCAAAACTTGAAAAACAGTTAACTAACAAAAAATTAGTATATTTCACTCTGATATAAACTTTAATACACCCTATATATGAAATGAGATACATTCCTAGTCTAGCAAATAAAACTAAATCTGCTAGACTACCTATCCCAACCATCAACCTTTGTTGGTTCGAGCCCATGAAAACAAAGTAAAAAATGGAGACTGTATTATAAAATAAGAGAAAAATAGTAGTGATAAACAACTAATTAGATATTAATTCCAGTTAGGTTTTAGAGATCTTACATGCATTATTATTAGAAACATTAAACATGTATACAGTAATTATTCACTAAGGAAGCAAGAGACATATTAGGATATATATAATCTGAATTTAGTGTTTAATAGACTAAGGAAACATCAGCTTTAATAACAATCTAAATGATTACCCAAAATACCTAAGCATATCATCTGTATTAGTTCTAATAAAAACTTCAAAATGACAGAACAAATCAAAGAATCTTTTAGCATTTGCATTTCCTTTCCCGCTGAATAAATCTTATCATGACAAACTCCTGCTAAATAAAAATTTCACGAGAATTGGGTGTTACAACATAGTGAGTATCTGTCATTCCCAAAAGATGTTAACATAGATTTTTAGAAATATTTCACAAGACAAATTTGTCCTTAATTAACTCCTAAACTTTTGGAATAGCAGATGTTTAAATAACTGACTAAAATCAATAATAATTAACTGGAATCAGTTAAAATGACAAAAATTAATAAAAACCATTATTTATATAAAACTTACTATGGATAACAGGTCTTAAAAGTGAATGACTCAAAGACAAAATTAAGATAAAGATAGTTGTAAAGATCTACCATAGTAATAGGGTAATACTGAAACTCATAACTTGTTTGTTGTGTTATCAGAAATCATAGATATCACTGAGCTCTTTCTCTGTCATAAGGTGCTAATATACTAAAATACATGACTTTATAATAACTGAAAACATGACATCTGAAATATAAATATCTAGGATACAATAAGGAAATCAACATATTAAATGCAAGGTAATTATAGTTCAATCAAAAGTATTCATACATATATTTACTAGGATTTAGTATGGTGTTTGAGTATCCTTACAGTTATTACCATTAGTCATAAGCTTTTCCTGTAAATGTATAAGCCTATACTAAACACTTGCTAACTGCATAGGAAAGTTATTTATAAAGATCTATTTATAAAAAAAAAAAAAAAAAAAAAAACTCCAGCATATTCACTAGAAATAGTGGCTATAATTAACTGTTTACAAGAAAAAATACAATTTCTGTATATAGTTGATCACAAAATATAGTCACTATTATAAAAGGGAACCATGAATATGTTTGCAGACAGTGTAGCTCATAATTCTTGTAAAAGAAGTCTACTATGCTATATTTAAGCAATAACCCATGCCTGGGTGTGGGTAATGCTGGATTTACCCACAGTTGGTGTGGTTTGGTCATGATGGCGAAGCCCAAGTGGCCAAATAAAGACAACCATGGGTAAATACAGCATTACCCACACCCAGAAGTGGGTTATTGTTATTATACAATGATATTATTTAAGAAAAAAATACTTACTTTTCTTAAATAATGGCATTGTATAATGCCTCCGTGCTGCCCTTCTGCAGCTGTCTGGTATTCTGTGGCAGTTCTGATGTACTGCGCATGCGTATGCTTACGCAGTACATCAGAACTATGTGTGGAAGCAATGGAGAAAGGAAGATCTCCATTGCCTTTTAAAAGTGTCTCGCTATGTTAAAAGAGTTTAACATAGCAAGATAGCTTTAAAAAAAGCAACGGAGATCTTTCTTTCTCCGTTGCTTTTTTTAAAGCTGTCTTGCTATGTTAAACCCATTTAACATAGCCAGACAGCTTTAAAAAAAGCCATGGAGAAAGGAAGAGCTCCACTGCTTTTTTATAAGCTATCTCGCTATGTTAAACCCATTTACCATTGCGAGATTACAGCAATGGAGCTCTTCCATTCTCCGTTGCTGTCTAAAAAAAAAACAAACAAAAAAAGACTTATACTAATGGAAAAGTCTGGGCGACCGGACCTTTTTCCATTAGTATAAGTCTGATGTACAATGGGCAAGCTGACCAATCAGAGTGCATGTTTTGGAATACTGATTGGGGGGTCATTGTATATTAACCAATCAGAGACTTGAAATTCACAATTAGGCTTGCATATACACATTAGATGTAATGTAATCTGATCTGCATGCATAGAATGCATGATGTCATGTGCTAAGTAAGAAAGCTTCACTTCTTAGATTTCAAACTGACATTTTCCTGCCCAGCACACTACACAGAACAGTTTCCTTACCTCACTTTAACTGCGTCACAAAGTCTGCTTATTTACAGCAACAAATGCAAAGTTTAACTGTCAGAAACTTCCAAACAGTAAAATAACATTCAATGCCAATAAGAGAGAAAACAGTACTTTAACATTAAACTCTACATGAAACATAACCTGTAACCATTTAAAAACCTTGTGCCATAAAACACAAGCATAAAACTGTCAGAGAGACCCAATTTATGTCAAAAGCCGGTAAACAGCTTTTTCTTCACACAGCTACCAATATATATTTTGAAACAATCAGAAGTTATAAATATAAAAAAAAAAACTAGTTAATATATACTAAATCACAGAAATGCCCTGTTATCCCATGTATCCAAAACAGTTTTGATAAATAATCTAAGCAGTGACTATTTATTTATTTATTATTTATTTAACATTTATTTTACCAGGATAAGTCCAACTGGACATCATGTGTCCTTTTTCAGTGGTGTCCTGGTGAGAAAAGCTCCAAATAAATAACAGTGTACATACATGCTTTAGATAACAATAAAACTGGCATACAAGATAACAGAAACAGTGAAGTACAAAAACAATTATGCAGAACAATAAGATACTAGACTATGCCTGTGTAATAACTCAGAAGAACATTTAGCAGGGCAAAGGACTATATATTATTTGAAATAAAGCATGTCATCCTAAGGTCATAAAAGCAAAGATAGCTTACTGTTCCATTATATCACTCAATAAACCAGTAATAGTATACTAATATACTAAAAGCATAAACTGTTATTTAAGTTGTATATGAACAAATATATATATATATATATATATATATATATATATATGAAAAAGCAAAAAGAGAAATAAAAGCAATAAGAAAAATATTGTCATGACATACCTTACTTGAAGATTTAGCAAGTATAAAGCAAATTAAAATCCAGTTGCAGTAAATGCTTTGAGAGATTTAGTGGGAACAGTAATCTTTGACTCAGTTATTTGTTTTTTCTTTTTAACATCAGTCCAAGAAGATTTATCAGTAACTTTCTTCAGACATGCAGATGCCCATTCCATATCTTCAGGTAAGGAAATAAGGTTATTGTTTTTAATAAAATCATTGGCTTCCTCTAGGGCATGATCTAATTTCATTCTGATATATAATTTTTATTCTGGCAGGAAAGACAAGCTGAGTTTTGATATTATTCTGCTTTAACAGATTTATTAATGGCCAATCTTATTTCCTCTGTTCCAAAACCCTAGTAGAATAGTCATTATCAAACCCAATTGGGTTTTGATTAAATTTTAATGGGCTTTTCCTCCAGGCAGATTTTAGGATGAACTCCTTGTCCAAATAAGATAGAAAATTTATGACAATTGATCTGGGAGGAGAAGAGGAGGATGTTGACACTGGCTTTCCTAAAGTTCTATGAGCCCTTTCAATACCAAAGGACAGACACTCCTTTAAATCGAAAGTCTCTGGAATCCAGGTATTCAGGAAATAAATGATGTCTTCTCCTTCAGCTCTCTCAGGGATACCAAAAATCCTTATATTTGACCTTCTCTGCCTGTTTTTCAAGTCATCCACTTTATTGAGAAGCCAAATGTTTTGCTTGATGAGAAAATCTTTCTGGCTTTCTTCTTCCTCCAGTCTTCTATCAAGATCATTCAGTGATGCTTCTAAGTGTGTTATTCTGGATTGATGTTGCTGTATAAGTTCCTTGAGAGAATCTATTTGTTTCTGATAATTTTCCTTGAGGTTTTGTAAATTCTCCTTAAAATTATCCATTTTTATTGAGAGTTCTTGTACAGCAGATGTCACAAGCTTCATTTCATTTTTTAAAGCCATGCCAGAATGAGAATTCTCAGAAGTGCTCATTTCCACAAATGATATATTCTCGTTTATAATTTGACAAGAGAAAAACTTTCCTAAGTTCACCAAAGTTACTAATAATATAGTTTATACTTTCATCTATCAATTCTAAGTATTTTTGCTAAAGTAAAATAAGTTATTTACTGTTTTTTATATTAGTTTCCTGGAGCTCTAAAAAACTGCTGCTATCAGTTAGCCATCTTGTCTCTGCCTCCCCAGCATTTGTTTTCTGATGAGAGGTAAAGTGTAGGAGCATGGTATTCCAGGAGAGAGTGGGTTTTTAATGAGAGACAAAGTGTAGGAGCATGTTATTTCAGGAGAGAGTGGTTGTGCTGAGACCAGCAGTTATAGTAGCCAGGCATGGCATGTCAGAAGACCCCCTCTTGTCAGCCTTGCTCACAAGGTAATTGTGCCATTGCAGTACACACTGCTTGAGTGGTATTCAACTGCAGGATAACTCTGTAAACATTCCCTCCTTACCTTTCCCAGGGTGTACATATGACTCCCCTCCCCCACTGCTTGCCTATGCTCTCTACAGACACAGACATGTTGGCGGACTACCTTCTTGGAAACCATGATGGAATTGTAGTCAATATGTACTTGCACATGGGGACAAACGGTGTCCTCAGATGTCTCAGTAGTGTTACATTTACAGCCATGAAAAGACTTATCATGGAAATGATCAGTAATAATGTAGTACACCTACAGACACTGGCTGAAACCCTGTTTGTTTTGTTCATGGTCAGATAATGCCTAGCCTAAGCATTGGACCTAATTCAGTGTTACAGTATAAAATGGATGAGGGGAAAGTGACTCACCCCACCTACCATGGCCTGAGAAGGCATTTGACAAGATTAGACTATCAGGCATTGTGGACATTCTGTAGAGGTTATCTACAAACTTGTATGACAACTGTTGGATAGCCAACTGCCTGACAGTCATCATCTGGGAAGATAGGATTGTGTAGGCCAGCACTATAATGAAATCAGTCACTAGGGGGCTACACACACAAATCATTCTTAGGACTACCCTCTTAGCCATTCCCTTCTCTGCAGTCACAGCCACTGTCAATGATCTCAGACTGACAACATTTGAAGATGATTGCAAATATGGAATTGTTAATGTTTCCCACACAGAGCCAACAGTCACCCAGGGTGGGCTGACACACACATTCAGTTTTTGTCAGAGCCATTGACCAATATTACATGCCAAGGAATGCACAATACTATACTTTTAGCAGTCATCCACCCCCTGGACAATATCATATTGTCTGCACACCTCCAACAGTTGATCCATTAGGCAGGGACTTATGGACATAGAGAGTAAGCTAGCCTTTGACTTTCACTGGTCAGTAATATGTGGGGCTTCATGCACTGTTGCACATCCTATAGAGAAAGGTATGGCATGTAAATCCCAGAATGTCATTGTTACACTGTATGTGGCACTCATCACACCTATCACTGAGTGCAATGCCACCTTTGGTGTGTAAGTACTGAGACATATCTGACACATGTATCAGCCAGAGAGGTTCCATAGTAACCCAATGCACAGTGTACATAACATGTCCAATGCAGACCATGTCAGGGCCATAACTGTGTATTCTGTCACCTACATGCTTTGGATGGGAGGTGTATGGCTGCCATACAGGAAGGTGACAGATTTGCACTGTGTACCACCTGCATATCCAAGAAAGGACTAGCATGATACATACCTGTTCTACACAGCTGCACCTTGACTGTGGTATAAATAGGACATGCTGGAGAGACTGGTATGTAACTGTGACACTACACAGTACATGTAACAGGCTCCCCATCCATGTGAAGCACACATCTGCTGTAACACGCACCATGTGCAAGTTACACAATGGAATGCAGAACAAGGCAATCATAACTGGCTTATGAGAAATGTCTGAAATGGACAAAGTGGAATTATAGATGGTGCATCTTCTATGCCACAGCTTGTAGATGTGTCAGCTCCCAGAACAATGCTTACACTTATCAAGGGAACCACACCATGTCAGAGATTATGGATTCAGGAGTAGACTGCATGAAACCAATGTCCCTGTTACCCTGTGATACACATATGAATCTATGGAGCCATGCACTTATACTGCTTTAGCTTTGTGTAGGCATTTTGCTTCTGTTCTGACATTCCTTCCTGTGCTCTGATGCTATCAGGTTTATTGTAGCGGTGTACCAATAGCTGTGCTCCAAATGATTCTGAATCTGAAACATAAACAGTTCTATGAGACACCAGTCATTATGTAAATATACAGCCATTACATCATCCAACTTTAGCTACACAACATAATGTGGTTTACTCATTACAACTGGCAGCAGACAATATCTGTCAGTAACCAGTGCAAGTGGCATGTGAAAGGCAAATATGGATTAAAGAATTACATAAACATTTATGTCCAGAACCAAGAACCCATGGCCTGTCACATCTTGGTGTGGTCAGCAGACTTGCCTCTAGGGCACTGGATGTAATGCCACTACATAAGCATGAGTGAGCACAGCCACATGTACTCTCAAACAAGAAGTTACATCACAGACAAAGACCATTCTAAGACAGATATTCTGTGATCTCTCTCAGACCACTGTCTTTTCCCCTGTGTCAGTCAACCAATCCAGGATATCAGCAATGTGGTGGAGGCAGTCACAGATGTCAGACTGTGCTGCATCCATAACCCTGAGCATTCATCTGGAGGTCCTTTCGGAATGTGCATGTGCCTCCATGATGGCCCTAAACATATGCTGAGTGACATGTGTCATCCTGTGCATCAGAGTCATAGTTTCATTTCCCCTGCATCAAAGACAAAGATAACAGGGTTGTGGCACAGGTATCATCATTTGCACAGGGTGTGGTGTTGTGGCGCAGGAGGCCTAGGCTGACCCAATAGGCTGGCAAGCATGTGTGTGAGTCAGGAAGAGATGCAAGCAAGATGGACCATGGAATGTGCCATGTCTGTCTAAAGGGGACCTGACTGTGACAGTGCTGTGTGTGTCTGCATGAGCAGAGTCAAGCTCAGTGCTAGTCTTACATGATGGTATGTTGCACAAGTTTGAACTATGTATGGTAAAGATGACAGTTCACCTTCTAAACTCCTGAACATGGAACTTCCTCTGCCAGGAGTTGCACTGGCACCTCCATTCCAAAGGTCAGAAGTGGTGCCACTACCTTGAGGGTGACTGCTGTCTGCTGGGACCTTGTCTTCCACAGGAATGTCCAGAACCAAGAGCCCATGGCCTGTCACATCTTGGTGTGGTCAGCAGACTTGAGTCTAGGGCACTGGATGTAATGCCACTACAGAAGCATGAGTGAGCACAGCCACATGTACTCTCAACAGATGTAGCTACTGACTTACATCCACAAATCTGATGCTTAACTCAAGCAAGAAGTTACATCACAGACAAAGACCATTCTAAGACAGATATTCTGTGATCTCTCTCAGACCACTGTCTTTTCCCCTGTGTCAGTCAACCAATCCAGGATATCAGCAATGTGGTGGAGGCAGTCACAGATGTCAGACTGTGCTGCATCCATAACCCTGAGCATTCATCTGGAGGTCCTTTCGGAATGTGCATGTGCCTCCATGATGGCCCTAAACATATGCTGAGTGACATGTGTCATCCTGTGCATCAGAGTCATAGTTTCATTTCCCCTGCATCAAAGACAAAGATAACAGGGTTGTGGCACAGGTATCATCATTTGCACAGGGTGTGGTGTTGTGGCGCAGGAGGCCTAGGCTGACCCAATAGGCTGGCAAGCATGTGTGTGTGAGTCAGGAAGAGATGCAAGCAAGATGGACCATGGAATGTGCCATGTCTGTCTAAAGGGGACCTGACTGTGACAGTGCTGTGTGTGTCTGCATGAGCAGAGTCAAGCTCAGTGCTAGTCTTACATGATGGTATGTTGCACAAGTTTGAACTATGTATGGTAAAGATGACAGTTCACCTTCTAAACTCCTGAACATGGAACTTCCTCTGCCAGGAGTTGCACTGGCACCTCCATTCCAAAGGTCAGAAGTGGTGCCACTACCTTGAGGGTGACTGCTGTCTGCTGGGACCTTGTCTTCCACAGGAATGTCCAGAACCAAGAGCCCATGGCCTGTCACATCTTGGTGTGGTCAGCAGACTTGAGTCTAGGGCACTGGATGTAATGCCACTACAGAAGCATGAGTGAGCACAGCCACATGTACTCTCAACAGATGTAGCTACTGACTTACATCCACAAATCTGATGCTTAACTCAAGCAAGAAGTTACATCACAGACAAAGACCATTCTAAGACAGATATTCTGTGATCTCTCTCAGACCACTGTCTTTTCCCCTGTGTCAGTCAACCAATCCAGGATATCAGCAATGTGGTGGAGGCAGTCACAGATGTCAGACTGTGCTGCATCCATAATCCTGAGCATTCATCTGGAGGTTCTTTCGGAATGTGCATGTGCCTCCATGATGGCCCTAAACATATACCGAGTGACATGTGATGAGACACCTGCAACAAGTGGTGGAAGGATAGCAGGCCTCTTATGAGCACCCCCATCAATCTGCCTGTGTGGAACCTCACCATCCTTTTGGCTATGGCCAATATCAACACTCACTGCAGCCATAGTACCCACACTTTCATGTTCCCTGGTGATAGTGAGGGCAGAAGAGGGATGTCAGACTCTGGGACATATTCAACCCACTAGTGCCTCACTTCGGCCATCATCATCATCAAAGTCTGAAGAGACACTGGTTGTGAAGAGGACAGACACCAATCCCCCGGTCACCTGTGATAAAAAGGGAAAAGCGGTACATGAATACATGCACTACTATGCTCTACAGTACTATCTTGCAATGTATGTTAAGCTGTATACAATGATGTCAGTATTACAAACTTGTTTAAACCTCATATGCCAGGACCTGAGGACATTATTTTGTAAAAATAGTCTGTAGTTGCTTGTAAAGAATAAGCTCCTTAATCAAGAATCTCATGAGCATCAGTGATGTACACTGTTAACATTTGTCAAAACTCCGCACAGCTGACAAATAAGGCAATCTGTACTGTCCTGTAAATAATGCAAATCTGTCAGTGTGGTCACAACTACAAAGCATAGGTATGACTGTAAACTGTGTTCCATTGGTAAAAATCTGTGAGGTTGGCAATCATGCAGATGGTACATCAATCCAGCTGGCAGGCCTGGGATGACACTTTAGTGAATACAATGCACTGAATCTACATCTGTAACACATCAGTTTTATGCTTACCAGGAGCAGGATCATGGCCACATCTGATTCCTGATGGTCCTGTGAAAACTTGAAGGAGAGATAATGTAAACAGCAACCCATGTTGTACTATTACAGGCCACTATGTCCAAATATCTCACATTTACAGTACATACTATGTTAACTGGTAGGTTGTTCACAATCTGAGCATGAGATTCAAATTGCAATTAACCTCCTCCCCCCATACAAATACCTTCCACCCACATAAAACTATGTACACCTTGACACACTGAAAGCTACAGTATTCCACTGCTTATCCAACTAAGCATACCTGGATGCTCCTCTTGCATGTAAACAGTGGCACTCACATCCACGACTTACCATGTGATGGATGCCTGGGAGCTGTCCTGTGTTCCTAGGTTCAGAAGGAATTCTTTAGTGGCTGAAAGTATTTGCTCTACTGCAGGCCCTCTACCTGTGACAGCACAATCCCTGGCCATATCTGCTGTTCTTCTGCAGGTGGCATTTTATGACATCAGTGGCACAGTGTCCCACCTGCTCATATGTCCTTTTCTGTTGACCAACTGCATTGACATTACAAATCAGGTCATCCCACAATGCTGCCTGCTATTTCCTATTTGTCCTCCACCTGGACAGCAGTAGTTGGTGATGTTGACGCAGGGCATCTGGGATAATGTAGTTTTCTGCCTCTGTAAAAGGGGCCCGGTGTCAGGGATACATATTTCCTGAAAGACAACAAAATGGGAACATATGTCAGGATCACATACTTGGGAGTATAGAATGTAGAGATACAGCAATAACAGATGGCTACAAGTAGTCACTGCTTGTTTATACATCTCATATTCAACACCAGGCAAACATAGTAAGGGTGTGGATGTGATTAGGATAGTAGCAATACTCATCTATTTCTGCTTGTGCCATGACAGATATTGTTGTATGATCACACAACCAACACTGCAGTCAATTAAGTTGTGGTCTGTATGTGTAAACCCCCCTTATAATATTGAAAATCAGCAGTGTCACACAAATAGTATAATATTACCACCGCTATCAACAGGAAATTTCTAGCAGAGTGGTATATTTAATTAACAAAGAGCATTTTACCCATACTGTACTCTATTTCCTCTGTAGATGCAACACATCTGCAGATCAATGACATGTCAGCAGTACAGTTCCAAGCAAGGCTTACTGCTGTAATCCCTATTCTCCCTAAGTATATGGGCACATATGCATCATGTTGGAAACAAAATGGTTACATACTTGATGGAGTACATTACTCCTCTGTTGAACCGTATATATAACTGTTGTGCCAACGAGTTGACCATGCAAATTAACTGCCATGCACAATGTTTCCCCTAGCTAGCTGTTTGCCTTTTTAACATGGTTTTCTATTAGCAAGTGATTGCCTCTGAACCAATCTGTGTGTCTGAAATGCTAATTGCAGCCAACCCAGCTGATATGCAGTTTAATCAGCCAATCACATGCAACCACTGAACAAGATATAAGGCCTTAATGTTGATTACAACCCCTTTCTCATATGTTGGGTTGGAAAATAGTGGTTACTTGGAAAATAGTGGGGGACAGATATTATATCATTTTATTTATTTATTTATTTCCAGTTTGATTACCGGGGAAGTCCAGTGGGCCAGAACGTACCCATTTTCAGTGGAGGCCTGGGGAGAAAAGCTCCAAAAGCAAAGCAAATACAATCTAAGTTACATAGTGTAAAAGATAGTAATAAAATATATACATTTGGAATAACATTACATTGAATACAGTTAGTAAAAAAGCAAATACTCGCAGTATACTTCAAAAAACATCATTCAGGAAGGTAGATACAATAGATTTAGTAGTTTCCTTCAAGTAGCAGGTTTGACTGTATGAGAAGAAGGTCTAAGGTTACATGCTATTTACAATATTTACATATGAGGAGTAGAGAGAGAAAGTACATAAACTGAGAGTAGAATATAGTTTGATCAAGCAGTGATCGAGAGAAAAAGAGAAGAAAAGAAGATAGTATTAGGGTAGAGTAAAGAGAAAGGATGTAGAGGGTTCAAGGGAATTTATTTAGATTTATGTAGGATGTAAGCAGGTGCACTTATGTTTAGAGGATAAGTAAGAGAAAAGTTGGATTTTGAAGGCTTCAGTGTTAGATGTTGTTCTAAGAGAAGAAGGGAGAGAGTTCCATTTCCTGCCAAGAGAGTAGGAGAGAAGGAGCTGGCCAGCAGGGCGATTGGGTTTGTGGATGGTGATTAAATTTTGGTGTTCAGATCTAAGAGATCTGTTTGGGGTGTATGGCGGAAGGATGTTTGCTAGGGCTGGGCATTTTTCAGGGTAGAATATTAATTTGTGAGCAGTGGTTAGTTGGAGGTAGTCTAGGTAGTTAGGGAGTTCTAGCCAGTTCAGAGTTTGTAGGGAAAGGCAATTGTGAGAAGAGGTTTTAGATTTGGTAGCAAATTTAGAGATTTTATTATAGCAGATTTCGAGTTTAGTGGAGATGGAAGAAGACAGGTTAGTAAGGAGAGGGGCTCCATATAGTAGAGATGGTAGAAGATAGGTAATTGCTAAGGAATGCCTAGCGGAGTTGGAGAGAAAGCAGTTGTTCTTATAGAGCATACCTAGCTTTTGGTGGGTTTTCTTTATGTTTTGTTGTATGTGGCTATCAAATTTGAGGTGCTTGTCTATAGTGATGCCAAGGAGTTTTGCAGATGGGACCACCTCTATGGTTGACTTTGTTTGGCTTATGATTTTGAATGCTGTTTTATCAAATGTGCAAGCCCTGGAGGGAGCGAAGAGAAGAATTTTGGATTTATTAGAGTTTAGAGAGAGATGATTTTGGTGCATCCAGTTCTCAGTAGTGGAAAAAGCTATTTGGGTTTTTGTCAGTAGTTCGGGAATGCTTGAGGCGGCGCAGACTAAGGTAGAATCATCTGCGTATTGGATGACTGTTGTGTCTGGGATGGCAGAGTGAAGTTTATTTATGAAGATGTTGAAAAGCATGGGTCCAAGGATGGACCCCTGGGGAACACCAGTGGGTGTAGGTAAGAAGGAGGAGGTAGAGTTGTTCCATTTGACAGCTTGGGATCTGTCTGATAAGTAGCTAGAGAACCAGGATAGAGTATCAGGGGAGAGATGAAGGTTTGATAGATGAAAGAGAAGGTGTTTGTGAGAGATGGTGTCGAAGGCTTTAGACAGATCTAGCAGTACAGTGGAAACTAGTAACCCAGAATCCCTGGCTTGGCTGACTGTTTTTAAGAAGGATAGTAAGGCAGTAATAGTGCTGTGTCCAGGGCGGAAACCATGTTGGGTGGGTGTTAGGAGGTGGTTATGGATTAAGAAAGGCATGAGTTGGTGGTGGGCATTTCTCTAGGATTTTGATAAAGGTGAGAGTAGGGCAATTGGGCGAAAGTTGGAGATATTTGTGTTTTTGCCTCCTTTATGAAGTGGGAGAATGTAGGCTGATCTCCAAAGCATAGGAACATATGACTCTTTTATAGATCTGTTAATTAAGATGCTGATAGGAGAGCAATACCTTGCAGCACATTTAAGGAAAAAGGAGGGATGTTATCAGGGCATTAGTGCATGGCTTTAGTTTAGATAAGAGTCTTTTATGAATATAGTTGAAACAGGTTTCAGCTGGAAACTGGGAGGACAGTTAGAGGGGTTGTTGGGAGTAGAGGAAAGAGAGTTGGATGTATTATTGTTGGGGAAGGATTTGGTAAGATTAGCTATAGATTCCATAAAGAATTTGTTGAAGAGAGAGCTTAGATCTGAGTCAGTTTTACTTGGGTCTGGGCAAGGGTTATTTCTGGATCCTGGGTGGAGAAGGGAATTTACTGATTTCCAGAACTGTTTGGGGTTCTTATTATGGTTGGACTGTAGTTTGTAGTAGTAGTTATTTTTGTCCAGGGTGATTAGTTTTTTAGCTAGGTTGCGGAGTTGGGTGTATTGGAGCAGGGAAGAAGGGATTTTATTTTTCTGGTATAGCTTCCAAGATTTGTCCCTTTGATGCATGACTTGTTTTGTTTCTTTGGATAGCCAGGGGGCAGAGTTAGCTTTGACTCGTTTGTTTCTTGGAGGAGCTAGGGAGTTCAGAGTATTTAGGAAGATAGAGTTAAACTGTTCTACAGCTTTGTCTAGGGGAAGTGTATTTAGGGTCTGCCAGTTGGTATGTTTCAGAATGTTTGAGAAGATAGTTGGGTTGAAGTTGCTGAGATTACGAGTGTGGATGTAGTGGTGCAGATATTGGGTAGAGTTAGTGGAGCGGTGTATGAAAGTAGGAGATGGTCACTGAAGGTATCAGGGATAGTGCCTGAAAGAGTTATTTTGTTTGGATGAGAGACTAGGATCCAGTCAATGGTAGATCCTGGGGGATTTGTTTTGTTAGGCCGGGTGGTTGAGTGTATTACTTGCGTGAAGTTAAAGAGGTTGATGAATTGGGAGGGAAGGAGAGTTGATTTTATTCCAATCAATGTTAACGTCGCCTAGAATGTAGGTTTCAAATTTGATTTCAGTTGAGGCCCAGTAAAGAATATTTTCAAGGGTTGTTGTGTTGTCACCTGGGGATATATAAAGGGAGATAATGCAGATGTTCTTATGTTTATTTAGACGAAGGAGACTGGCAGTAAGTTCAGCTTTTGAACTCAGGAGTTGGAATTTGTAGAGGATCAGGAGAGAAGGTTAGAGAAAATTATTGCAGAGCCTCCACCTTTTTTATTTGGTCGGTCAGTTCTGTGGATTTGGAAACCAGGAGGTAAGATTTCAGAGTCGGTGATGTGGGTTTTAGCCAGGTTTCAGAAATGGCTAGGATGTCTGGTTGGTTGTGGCAAATCCAAGCATGAAGATGGTGAATTTTGTTATTTAGGCTCTGAGCATTGATAGAGAAGAGCTTAAGGGGTTAGGAGAGGAAGTGGTAGAAGAATTGGGAGGGACTATGTTTTATTCCAGAGGGAGAAAAAGGGGTTGGGGAGAAGTTGTTAGTGGTGAGGCAGGGGCCAGGGTTCGGATGAATATCGCCACATAAGACAAGGTCATTATTGGTAGTAACTTTTTGTCTTTTGTGTTTTAGAAGTAGGAGACTGTTATGGGGAGGGAGGATTTTCAGAGTGAGAGTTTTTGGTGTGGTGAGGCTTTTGGGATGGAAAAGGTACAGTGTTTTGGGAGGAATAAGAGTGGAAGATATGTTGTTGTAGTGGGTAGATAGAGATATCATGGCAGAGAGAATGTCTGTAGTAGCTACTATTTACATACAATTGTGTGTTCTATAGGCTGAAACTGAAGGTGATGCTGCAGGCAATGGGCATACACAGAAAGGGTCAACACTTTGCAGGATAACAAGTTTTAAGAGTACGCATGGGACCTGCTGCAGCCTTGTTGCATAGACACAGCGAGATTGGGAGCACTCACCCCCACTGTGAAATAAGTTATGTGTGTCAGGTAAGTCTGTCAGCCAACTGTATCAGTAAGACAACACATGGCAAAATGCTTGGTGTGTCCTAGAAAACAGGTTGGTGGACATTAACCATGATGTCACACAGTTGGACAACTGTCAACTCACATGTTATGTTATGGTAGTCCCCTGTTGAGTGTGTGCTGGCAACCCTTGTGTTTAGCTCAACCTCCATATATGTGTATGTTACTTGTGCAGCTGTGGTTATCTGTGATATCACCAGCAAAACATTGTGGAGTACAGTGTGACATTACTGGGCCACAATTTCAGTACACACTTCAACATCCTCTGAGAATTCAGGCTACTGCATTACCTGACAGGATCTGTACTTTGTAGTGCTATACTATGAGTAGGTGAGAGTGGTCCTATCTGTAAGCCTTTGCCCTCTACTATATAGATGCAGACATTCCAACTGTACTGATTTTTGTGGATAAATAGGTGATGAAACAGACATGCATATCACACTTTATAATATTGATGGCCACATACATGTTATTTTCATTGGTAGATACAGCTGTACTTGAACCCAGGCCCACGTGTACCAAAAAGTTATGTTTTTAATGCAGTTTACAGACTGAGCTAAAAAGTCATTATTAAAGCAGTTGAATTTTTACATGTTGTAATGCCGCAGTTATCTACTGTTAAATATTGCACTCACATCTATTGTTATGTGTATGGCTTTAGAGTGCTGTATTTGTATATCAAAGTCCTAGTTAAAATCCTATTTTCTATTAATGTTTTATCAAGTGTGTTCTGACATGTTGTAGGCATAACTGGAGGGTCATCTGCTATCAGATACCTCACTTATGCCTAAGCTTATATGTTTGACTTCATACTGATCTATTTGTGTACCAGAGTGCCAATTACAGTACTGTTTTTCTAGTAATCTTTTAACTGATTTGAGTGGTGTGGCATGATGCACAACACTGTTTAAACATGCTAAGGGCTGGATTCATGAAGGCTTGCACGGAGTCTAAGAGTAGAGTAAGACTCCATGCAGCCAACATGTCCGGCGAGCGATCCAGGAACAGCTGGTAGGGGCGTGCTACAGAGCTCCTAAAACGACTCTTACACGGACAGGGCTAGGATATGCAAATTACCTCGGTTGCTGCTGAAAGGTATGCAAATGAGGTAAATTTGCAATTCAGGAAACCCTAACCTGTTTGAGTAAGAGCAGTGTTATTTGCAGAAATGTACTCCCTTGACAACTGAGTACGTTTCTGCAAATACCAAAACGGAGCCGTGACAGCTCCAAAAAAAGGATGCATCCAGTCGAGGAAGCATGCCAATGGCCAAAAATATGGCCATTGGCAATGTCCATCTATGCAAAAATAAAATAAATTAAAATAATTTTTTTTCCCGATCGCCGATGTTTAAGCTTAGCGCGGCGCCGCGCAAATGCAGTGCGTTGTAAAAACCAAAAAAACAATAATTAAAAAGGATAAATGTGGATTTTATAGTAATCCCTAATATACAATGCAAGGGAATGGCAGTCCAAAGACAACATGGCTACCGAGTAGAGATTGCTAAGAGGGGAAGCTCAGTCTAGGAGTTGTAACCAAGCATTAGTAGGCAATCCTATGCAAATGAGGGTAAGGATAGTGAATCTCAAGTTTACATAGCAAAAGAGCACAGTCAGTGTAGTGTAGGAGTAAGATAAGGGGTGTAACAGAGTAGAAGATAGGTGACATCATAAGGGGGGTATGTCTGAGAGAAGTGAAGCTCATTGATGTAGAGTGGCATGTGTCTGCTGTCAGATACTAATCACTGGAAGAGGTGTGTCAACAGGTACCCTAGCTAAAGGCAAGAAATTGAAGGTGTATGCCTTGAGCAACACCAAATTTTCTTGTAGAAATGCCTGCACCGTGTATGCGCATGTGTGCACACCTGTAAAACCAAGTAAGCCTGTGTGCATGCGTGTGTGCCTGTGTGCGCACGTTTACGCAGGAGTAAGCAAGTGTAAGGATGTTGAAACCCGTGTAAGCGCGTTTGCACCTTTGTGCACGTGTGTTAGCAAGAATAAGCAAGTTTTAGTCTGTGTAAGCATGTGTGCGTGCATGTGAGCTGGTGTGCACGTGTTTGCATTTGTTTGCGCGATGCTGCCCCCCTGAGGAAACAGAAAGGGAAAAGGAAGCACAACAAATAGTAGGAAGTTAACCAGGGAGTACTAGCAGAGCTGGCAGGTGAAAAAAATCAGAATCAGGCAATTACACAGGCAGTACACTAGCCCAGCCCAGTCCAGCACTTAAAACTCAGCAAAAAACATTCCAGTATGTTTTTCTCAGACACACTGCAACACTGCAGTAAGCTAATAGAAGTGAAAACTGAAAAAGCTTTACTGAGACAAAAAAAATGTTAGGGGCTGCCATTGCTGTCATAAGGCGACATATGCAACATGCTGAGGGTGGTGACAATGCAAATGCTGCTGAGCAACCCACAGTGAGGAGACAGAGAAGAGTGTACAGGCCTAGGGTAACCTACCAGGGGCTACATGAGCTGGAGATAGTGGAGCGCTATAGAGTGGACAGAGCCCTCATGCAGCAAATAGTTGAGCTGTGCAGGCCACGCCTCACACACAGAACCAAGAGAGGGAAACCCATCCCAGTGGAAACCAGGGTATGTGTTGGCCTAAGAATATTAGCAACAGGTACCTTCCAGAGACCAACTGGTGATATGATGGGGATTTCACAGGCATCAGCATCCAGGGTACTGCACCAGTTCCTAAATGCCATGGCAGCACATGTTGGTGATCACGTATATTTCCCCAATTCCCATGAGGTATTGGCCAGCAATATGCGTCTCTTCCAACAAATAGCAGAATACCCTGAGGCAGTGGGTGCAATAGACTGCACACACATTCACATCAAAGCACCAGCCGGTGAGCGGGGTATGGTCTACTATAACCACAAGGGTTACCCCTCCATCAACTGCCAGGTCGTGTTTGATAATAATGAATGTGTGTGCTGGCTGCTCTGGAAGCTACCATGACTCCCATATCTGGCATCTGACACAGCTGTACCAGACATTTGCCAATGGGGACATACCTCATGGTCACCTAGTGGGGGATGCTGGATATGCACTCGAGCCGTGGCTGATGACACCCATCAGAAATGCACACACACCTGAACAGGAACGCCATAATGAGGCACACGCACAAACACAAAATGTAATTGAGCATGTGTTTGGGCTGCTCAAGTTACGGTTCCGGTGCCTGGACACATCTGGTGGAGCCTTGCAGTACTCACCAACTACATGTGGCCAAATAGTCATGATATGTGCTATGCTACAGAATATGATCCTGCAAAACCAGCTGCAGCAGGAGCAGCATAGGGTCAGGCACAACAGCCCCCCACCATTGCCAAGGCCATCGCAGGCAGAGCATGACATGGAGGAGGAACAACCTGATCCTTCCCCAGTAGGCAGAAGGAGGTGTGCCCAGTATGCTTTGGCCTTGGCAAAGAGGCAACGCATAGCATATACACTGGCTCAGTAAGAACCCTGGAAATTATACCTCTCTCCGACTTGCACATATAGTAAAAGGGATGCCTAACTTGACACTACCTGTTAATAAACATGTATAGGGAGTGTAAAATGTGCATCCGACATAGGCAGCCCTGCAGCACCACCTGAGGCATGATTGCTATGTGTTAAGCAATAAAAAGCACTGCTAAACAGCTCTCACCACTATTTAGTATATGTAAACAAAATTGCACACACTAAGTAGCACAACTACAGGCAATGTTCAGCAATATTGTGCACTGTCCAGCAATGTTGGGCAACATTGAGCAATGTTGTGCAAGTCTGGTCAAATGTGGGTATAGTTCAGCAAAAGCAGGTTAACATGTTCATATTTGCTTCACTTTTCTTGAAGCAGTCTGTTCTGGCATGTATGAAAATATGAAGCAGTGACAGTCTTCGAACCCAGGATACAGTGCACTATAGTCATAGTATGATGAACCACTAAACCATGACAGTATGTCAATGGTCAGCTTGTATGGAAAAATGTTGATAAGTCAATACTAAGTATTTCATGGAAACCTTGCAGGCATAGCATAATCCCTGTCAAGTTAAGACACAAAGGTGAGGCCTGCAGTAATAATAGAACCTGATATTCAACACACATATAGTATAAATATTAATATTGGTAATGTTCACACACATCAACAAATGTAGTGGTCCTTAGACAGCAACATACCGCAAGGTCACACTGGGCATGCTCACACACTTGAAAATATGAGACAAATGTCAGGCAACAAAACACTGAAAGTCTGAACTGGGCATGCTCACACACTTAGGGCAAGTTTGAGTACAGCAGTGGGCCACACATATTCCTCAGTTGCATGTGTCAACCTTGCACTATTCACCAATCCACCATGTGCACACAGTGATATGACAACAGACACAATATAATATAGTGAAATCCTGTCACAGTCAAATATGTTATGCAGAAACCTAGGTTGCTCATAGGAAGTGGTAAAGCAAAGAAGAAACAAAACCTGCAATCAGTACCATCACTGAACAATGTGCATCCCGAACATTAGCATAGGTTCAGAGGTTGACACTAGGCTATCTGCCCTAGGGTATGTAGAAGCCTAGCCACAGTGTGTTTGTATTTTGCAACCTGGCTAGATCAGTAGACTGTGTCTGTTAATAGGTTCATAGGTTCATAGGTTTATACTAGGCTATCTGCCCTAAGGCATTTATAAGCCTAGCCCAAAGTTTTGTGGCCCCTTATGTTAAAAAATATTGTGCCCATTAGTTTGTTGTGCCTCTGTCCAGCAGTGACACAGAGATGATTCCCGGGGTAAACCTATGATCTCCCATCCACCGGTCAAGATTTCTCTTGAACAGACCCAGCGAGGTGCTCTGCCTCACATGGACCGGGATTTTATTCCACAGCATAGGGAGTCTCTGAGTGACAAATCTATCCCTCCAGCATGTCTTATTTATATCCATGCTAAGGTTTAAGTCGCTTGCTCTTGTGGATCTGGTAGATTTGGATTTTTTGAGGTGGAGCATGTCCATTAATTCCGGGTTGGACATGGCCTTGTATGTCAGGCACAGGTCACCTCTGAGCAGGCGGTATGCGACTGAATAGAGCTGGAGTTTCTTCAGTCTGGCAGCATATGACAGATTTTGGAATCCCTTTATCCTTTTGGAGAGGAACTTTTGGGGTCTCTCCAATTGCTGCAGGTGTCGGGTGAGATACATCCCGAATGGGGCATTGTACTCAATCATTGGTCTGATAAGTGAAGAGTACAGCGGAACAATGACCTCACTTGATCTGGATGTGAATCCCTTCATGATCAGGTGGGCAATGTAGAAGGTCTTTCTAACCACTTTAGCAATGTGAGTGTCAAAAGAAAGGCCACTGTCAACCTGGGTCCCCAGGTCCCTGATAACCTCTTCTGTGCGTAGTGGATTGCCACCTATATGGTAGCTTGGGGTTACCTTGTTTTTCCCAAAGGGTATGACTATACATATTTTGGCATTTAACTTCAGGCCATGGCTCTGGCACCAGCTATCAGTTTCCGTGAGACCTCTCTGAAGGATATCTGTGTCCGATGTACTTTCCACTATGGCGCCCAGTTTGCAGTCATCTGCAAACTTTGTCAGCCATAGTCCTCCTATGTTTGCCTGTACTTCTGAGAAGTAGATGCCGAACAGCAGGGGGCCAAGGACTGAGCCCTGTGGGACACCACTTGTGACCGGCTTGGAGTCTGACATGGTGCCAGCAACTCTAACCCTGTGGGTTCTGTCCTTTAGCCAGTTTGCAACCCATCTTGTGACATATGGGTTTACATTTAAGCTGGTACCTGAGTGGGGTATTGTGTCGAAAGCTTTTGCAAGGTCAAGGTAGGCTGTATGGACTGCCTTTCCCTCATCAATGGCCTTGGTGACTGTTTCGAAGAAGTCGACCAAGTTCAAAAGGCATGATCTGCCCTTGACAAAGCCAAACTGGGTCGGGTCCAATGTCTGCAAGTCCCCTATGTCTTTGTTTATGAGTTCCATTATGATCCTCTCCATAGCTTTCCAGACCAGGCTTGTTAAGCTTATGGGGTGGTAATTACCAGGGTCCATAGAGGCACCACCTTTGTGGAGTGGGACCACAGTTGCCGTACGCCACTCCTTGGGCATGTATCCTGTGGCAAGGCTAAGATTAAACAGCTGCCTTATGTGCGGGTTTAGTTCCTCATTGAGTTCGTGTAGCACACAGCCGGGGACACCATCCAGTCCCATTGATGCTGTGTTTTTAGCTTTAGAGAGAGCAGCTTTTACCTGCGCATTTGAGATGTCTGGGAGGCTACACTCCGCTGGGATAGTTATCTCTCCTTCTGGGGGGGAGAGGGGGGTGAAGTTTGCACTGAACCTGTCTGCTAGTATGTTGGCAATGTCTGTGGGTTCAGTGATTTTTGTATCATTTTGGACTAATTCTGAGCATATCTGGGAGATTCCACCCAGGTTTCTAACATAGCTGAAGAAGGCCTTATGATTGTCTTTTGAATCTATGGCAATTTTTCTCTCAAAGTTGGCCTTGGATGATTTTATGAGTGCTCATATTTTTTTACTAATAATGATCAAGGGTGTCTTCTCTTTTATGGATTTTGCTCTATCATGTAACAGCTTTCTCCTCTTATTGTAAAGTTTGTTTATGGCTGAGGTTCACCAGACTGGATGCTTGCCCTTGGTGGAAAGATTCTTGGTTTTATTAGGGATTGCCTGATCCATGCAGTCCTGGAGGTGTTCGTAGAAGGCATTTGTAAGGGCTTCCGCAGCTTGGGTTGTGGTTTCCACTGGCTCGGGGGCCTTGAAGGATACCACACCAGTCTTGAGTAGTGTGAAGTTTGCTTTAGAGAAGTTCTTCACTGTGGTCTTTTTTGTTTGGGGTGGGGGCGGGATGTGGATTTCCAGTGAGATTAGTTTATGATCTGTATGATTAGTTTATGATAATAGTAGGTCACACAAGATATCTCACATATGTTCATTTCATTCTGCCTCTGTCTAGCAGGGACCCATAACATATCCCAGGGCTAAACATACGATCACCCATCCACCTGTGAAGATGTCACCTGAAGGGGTCAGTGTGGGTCTGTGCGTATGTGGGACTGTGATCACATTCCCGAGTGAGTGGAGCCTCTGTGATGGTAATATGCCCCTCCAGCATGTCCTATTAACATCATTGCTCACGTACCTGTCCCTGGAGCATGTAGCTGTAAGGGACTTTGATATCCTCATGTGGAGCCTGTCCATCAATGCTGTGATGGACATGGCTTCAAACAAAAGGCACAGACTGCATCCAAGTAGGCAGTAAGCAACTGAGGAGAGCTGGGGTCACCATAGCCAAACTGTGCATACCATCTGTGTGAGTCCCTAGATCCACTTGGTTATGTAAATCTGTGTACATTCCAGTTGCTGCAGGTGTTGGGTAAGGTACATCCGAAATGGGGCATTGTATCCAAGCATGTGCCTGATGACTATATGGTCACAATGACCCCACCTGATCTGGATGTAAAACCGTATGGGATAAGGTTGGCTAAATAGAAGGTGTGTCCAACAACATTGAAAATGTGAATGTCAAAGGCACCTATGTGGTAATGTGTGTGCACGATGTTACTACCAAAGGTGATGACTATGCATCTAAAGGAAGGTAGCTGTAGGCCATGGTTCTGGCACCAGTCATCCATCTCTATTAGACCCTTTCTGAGGATGCTTGTGCCAGCTGTGGAGTCGATTATGGCACACAGTTTGCAGTCATCTGCAAACATGGTCAGCCATATTCCACCTGTGTTAGCCAGTATGTCTCAGAAATATATACAGAAGAAGAGAGTTCCCAGGACTGAGCCCTGTGGGATGCCACGTGTAACTGGTGTATAGTCAGACATGGCACCTGCAATACTGACTATGTGTGTGCTATCCATGATCCAGTTAGCAATCCATCTTGCGACATATGTGTAGATATTAAATCCGGTAATCTGATGTATAAAAGCCAAGTGGGGCATTGTGTAGAACTGGTGTGCGAGCTCCAGGTAGGCTGTGTGGACAACCCTGTGTACCTCTATGGACCTGTTAACTCTTTAAAACATCAAACAGCTGCAAGAGGCAAGATATGCCCACAACAAAACCAAGTTGTGTAGGATCCAGTGTCTGTAGTTTCACAATGTGTATATGTATGTTTTCCATAATGATACACTCCATAGCATGGCAGACAAGGATAGTTAGGCATATACTGGGATAATGTCCAGGGTCCCTTGTGGCATCAGCACTGTGGAGCAGATACACCGTAGCTGTATGCCATTCCATGGGTACATATCCTGTAGTAACTGTGATATTGAACAGTGACATAATGTGAGTGTGAAATTTGTCATGAATCTCATGTATGCCACAGTCCGGGACATCATCTGGTCCCACTGATGCTGTGTTGTCTGCTATGGAGAGGGCAGCACACACATGTTCATCTGCGATGTCAGGGAGGCTACACTCTGTTGTGATGGACATGTGCACTGCAGGGGAGATGGTGGGGAAACATTCCCACTAAACCTGTTGTCCAGGATGTTCATAATGTCAGTGGGTTCACTGTATCATTTGTAATTATGCAGTAACTCACAGCATATCTGTGAGTTCCCACCCAGGTCCCTGACATAACTAAATAAGGCCTTGTGATTGTCCATAGTATCTGTTGTAAGTGTCCGTTATAAGTGGGCCTTAGATGAATCAACAAGTGATCATAGCTATACCATAGCACTGATCAGAGATGCCTTCCTGATTGTGATTGTGCTCTATAATGTAGTAGCCTCCTCCTGTCCCTGTATAGCTCATTAATGGCCGTGGTCCAGTAGACAGTTCCCCTGCCTTTGGAGGAGTGAATCTTGTAGTTATCTGGGATAGCATGATCCATGCATTCCAGTAGTTGTCCATAGAATGGGCTTGTAAAGTATGAAGTGGTCTGAGCCATAATTAACACTGTCCCAAGGTCATTGAGGGATACCACCTCAGTTTGTACAAGTGTGACATTTGCTCATGAGAAGTACATCACTGAGATCACATAGGATGTGTGTGTGTGTGTGTATGAGATATGTATGTCTAGTGAGATGAATGTATGTTCCGACCTTAACAATGACAGGTATTCCTCTGTTGTGGAACATAGAGTCCCCATGTGGGTGATGATCAGGTCCCACATGTTTTAACCCCCTGTGGTTGTGGTGACCAGGTCTGCCATAGCATTTGAGTGTAACAATCCTAGCAACTGTCGTGCAAAGGTGTCAGTGCTTGAGTAGTATACCCAGTCAATGTTTGTGTATTTGAAGTCACACAATATAATGGTGTTTGGTGAGACCTTCACATTCCCCCATGTTCCCAGGAATAACGAGTGTTGTTCCCAAGTTTGGGAGTGTGGTCTGTAACAGTCTACAAACTGAAATGCAGTTTTGTCCACTCTCAGTTGCACATGTATGTTCCCCAATGCTTTGTGCACTGCTACCAACCTGGAGGTGTGTGTATGAATGATGTATATGGATACCCCCCTATTGTTGTTGCCCAGTCCAAGTCTTGTGTCTGAAAACCATGGTATGATGTAAAACCTGTTAGTGCTGCTGTGCTTTTGTGAGCCTGAACCAGGTGTTTGTTACTGCACATGGACAGATTCCATACTGATGTGAGTCCTGAGTGCATGCATTTTGAGGGTTAGACATCAGTTGTTGAGCACCATCACTCTCCGTTTCCTGTACCCTGTAACGTCTATGCCTGTGGTTATGTCTTCTGACCCTCACTTCAAACAGCCACTATGTGTGTGTCAAGAGCCTAAGGCAGTCTGTGAAAGCCTAGGGGTGACAGGTGCATGGCGTCCATAGCAAATGTACATGGCATGTTGAGCATGTAATCCCAGGCTAACAGACACAGGATCCACTGTGAATGACAACAATATGTTAGGCAACTGTTAAAACTGATCATTTCATCTGTATACTGTGACATAGTACTTGGTGAGGGTAAGGTGCTACACAAAGTCAGAGTCATACTGGCCTGGGCTACATGATCAGAGAGCTCCTCTATGTCTCTTGTCATGTAGTCCACGGAGGAACGTCTGAGGGTTTACGCACCAGCATGGTCAATGATGGAGCCATATTTGTACTTGTAGTAGACTGATAACAGTGTATGTGTCATGTGGCATATCCTGGCACCCGACACACAAAGTGACCTTCACCTTGTTCAGCCTGGTGAGTGGGATGTCAGTGTGACCGACAATTAAAGTCACCTAATACAAGTGTATGAGGTGTGTTGTGTAGGCCTAAGGGCAGTGGCTGTGTGGCACAATGACTTTGTGAACTATGTGATATGTGTGTATGGTTGTGTGTTAGTAGTTGTTTGTGTGTCTGCTTTGGATGTCTCTGCTGCTTAGGCAGAGTATATTTAGATGCTCCAAGTATATCTTTGTGTGTCAATATATATGGTTTGCTGTTGTCATAGGTCCATGTGCAACTGTATTTGTGGTGTGTGTGGTTACCTTCCCCACCCGATAGACTGTACCAGTCATGGCTTGGGAGAGCTGAGCCTCCTGTCTGTCTATACAGTTGCACCTCTCACATATATCTGAGTTTGTTGGTAGTAGGACAGTGTTCCCTGTGTACATAAGACAGTTGTAACAATGTGTCAAAATTCCAATATGCACCAGCTGGACTGGAGAGTACACAAGAAACCGACCTTTGGACATGCCAGGATATAATGTGACATACACAGTTGACTGATCACAAAGGATCAGTAGTGTGTCAAGTGTGTAAAAGAGTATAACAGGGGTTTAGTGTTCAGGTTTGTTGTTGCTGTGGAAAGATAATCTGCAAAGGAGTACAGACAGAAACATTACACCTCCTTCAGCTATGTCAGAAATATTGCTGTACAGTCATATATGTCCTGAGTCAGGGTCAACTGTACCTGACTGACAATGTCGACATCCTGTCAGACAGGCCCATTCATACATACCAACTTCCCAGTGACAAAATGCCCTAACATCATCCCAGGAGATATCACATGTAGAATGGGTCAACTGGTCCTCCCAATGCCAAATGAATCCCATCACGTGGATAACATTGTTTTCCCATATGTGTCATAAGTGAACAACAGGACAAACAGACACTGCACCAGAACAGTCTGTTGAGCCTCACACTCTCTACAGGATCTTACACAGTTGAATGTGTTACAGCAACATGTGGCACACCATGCAAGTGTTGGTGCACAACACACCATGGGAACTATAGTTCTATAAGCCTACGAAGTCCGAAATGCTAGTCCATGGAGTCCATCATGACTGCAGTCAGGAACAGAGCTATTGTAAACTGACAAACACACAACACAAATGTCTGTGGTATGTTAATGAGCACATCATGTTCTCCATACCTGCTAGATATCTTGCAAGGCAGCCACCTAGGACATACATCACTGACAGGAGCAACACAGGTCCCACATAGACTTTGAATAGCCCTTTACCAACATCACAGACACATGTTGTATCCACAAAACCAACAATCCGTGCATGAATATGTATTGTTATATGAAGGAATGGTAATTTGTCCACAGATAGATCACACACGTTATGAATTGTGTATTCCTGTTCAAGATGTTCACACTTGCTGACCCACAAGGTTCATTCCTGGGATTGCATAACAATAAGTGCACACACATTACCATGTCCAGTCTGATGATGTCAGCAACCTACAAATATAGCATGTGAATCAAAACCACACAGTAAAACATATAGTGCGTCGTGTTAATGCATATCTCACTAGTATCATAACATAGTTAGGTAGGGGTTTGAATCCTGCAATTGCTGAGTCTGTGTTTGTGAATATGTGTGTGTGTGTGTGTGTGTGTGTAAGATTGCCTTTGAGAAGAGTGGCCTTTTTGGAGACTGTAGAAACACATTAGAAGTGGGGAATACCTCATTGCCAAGTGTGATTATGTCAGCATCCTATAAATAGAGCACTGGAAATGAATACTCCCATTAAAGCAAATAGCGCATCGTGTTAATGCATATCTCACTAGTGTCATAACATAGCTAGATAGGGGTTAGAATCCTGCAAATGCTGAGTGGGAATGTGTGTGTGTGAGTGCGATTGCCTTTGAGAGAAGTGACCTTTTTGGAGACTGTGGAAACACATTAGGGGTGGGGAATACCTCTTTGCCAAGTGTGATGATGTCAGCATCCTACAAATAAGGCATTGGAAATGAAGGCTCCCAGTAAAGCAAATAGTGTGTTGTGTTAATGCGTATCTCACTAGTATCCTAACATAGTTAGACAGGGGTTTGAATCCTGCAAATGCTGTGTGTGTGAGTAAGATTGCTTTTGAGAGGAGTGGCCTTTTTGGAGACTGTGGAAATACATTAGGAGTGGGGAATACCTTTGCCAAGTGGGATGATGTCAATATCCCACAAATACAGCAGTGGAGATTGGAACACCCAATAAAGCATATAGCACATTGTGTTAATGTGTATCTTGCTAGCATCATAACATAGGTTGGTAGGGGTTTGAATCCTACAAATGCTGAGTGTGTGTGTGTATAATCCTGTAAGAGAAGTGGCCTTCATTGAGAATGTAAAATCACATTGAAAGAGGTGAATACCCCTTTTGCTGGGTTGATGATGTCAGTATCCCACAAAAACATCAGTGGAAATGAAAATACCCAGTGAAGCATATGGCGCATAGTGGTAATGCATATGTGTCTAGTACCATTACATAGGTAGGTAGGGTTTTGAATCCTGCAATTGTTGAGTGTGTGTGTGTGACACTGTTGAGCAAAGTGTCATGTGTTTTGCTACCACTACTGTATGACATATCAGTAAAACAACAGTACGTGCATTGCACACTGCTGGTATCTGTGTGGCAAATACACATATGTACATGTGACCTAAATTGGTAACTGTGTGGACAAGACATATATGTACATGTGACCTCATTCACATCATAGCTGTGAAGCCTGCTGTCAACACACTACATCTGTCACCATTGACATTTTTTGCTGCTGCTTCTTGGACCGTAGCTCACATATGTATGTATGTATGTATGTATGTGACAGGTCCAGCCAGTGTAGTGAGCTGTGCCCTAGGTCATCTGTTTCACACACACACATGACAGTTATTATACAATAGTGTGAGTGTGGGTGTATGCCTGTGGCATATGACAGACATGCCCAAACACAACACAATCTGTCAATAATGGTCATTCATGGTAGGTATACAACAAATCCATGTATATGCATACAGACACCTTATTACTTATGTGATACACTGAGGGAAATCAGCATAGCCTTGGGGATATGGATATCAAAGGGCAGATGAAATCACATGTGGCTGTAGTACACATCGGTACCCCTGCTACACAGTGTGCTACTACCAATGTGGTACAATCAGGATACTATGTGTAGCAAATGTGGATGAGTATGCTGTTGTTGGATCATAGCTTCACAACATGTGTTTGTCAACAGGTATGTGTCTGTATGATACCCTCATGGAAGATAGGTGTCTAATCCAGCTAATGCTTTGTAGGCCACTGTATGCATCACCAGATGTGGATGTACATATCCATAGTGTGTCTGCATGTACCTAGGACAGACACATGGCAAACAGGAGTGGTCACAGGAATGTGTGGTGGTCATTACCACTGGTAACTGGTATAGTACAAAACCAGCAAGATTCTAATGCTACTGTGTATCCTACAGCTGTGTGTCAGTTGTCAAGACACCATGTAACGATTTGTTAAAATCAGGCTGTTGAGGCTATGTACACTACCAGAATGCTAACCAATGACCGATATCAACAGTATCACCCACAGCATAGTGTCATACCATGTCATACACACACATGTGCACCCAAGTTGTGACATATGTGTAGTGACATGCATATTGGACACCAATAGGAAATATGAAGTATTAACACTGTGTAGTAAAGGGCATGTCACCCTTTACATGTGCCCACCATGCGCATACATGCAAACAGTGCACCTCCACCGTGTTCAGAAATGTACACCTTGGAATCTGTACAGCACACATCATAGATGTTACATCCACTCAACAACACATGCTGCCAGTACCACACACATCAGCCAACTGTCACATGTGTGGACAATCCATGTTTGGTATTAACACCGGTGTATACAAAGCACAATTGATAATCACTGCTGGGATGCATCATGCCTGCTCAGATACACCTACATGGATATCATTACCCATTACTGTTCACAACATGCTAACATTGCTACACTGCTAGTAGGTCACCCTGTGCATCAGCACCATGTTATCCTGTTCCTGCATCAATGTCACAGGTGACAGGAGGTGGCAAAGTTTCATCATATGCACAGGGTGTGTGGTTGTTTTCCAGAGCCCGACAATGACCCAGCCAATCAACATGTATGTGTGTGTGTGTGTGTGTGTGTGTGTGTGTGTGTGTGTGTGTGTGTGTGGGACAACAGTACAGTATGGGTCAGTGTTGATGTGATATGTGTGTGTGTATGTGTTAGCCCTACGTGTTGGCAGTATGTGTGTGTGTCTGCATGCACACAGTACCCCCTTGTGGCTGCCAATTATGGGAGTTTGCGGAACAGCCACAGACTGTACCTGCCAGGCTGTACAGATCACTTTCTCCGGCCACGGACACAGTACCTGTGCCTGCCAGGGGTGACACGGACTGTATCGGGTACTAAGCCAGACTGAGTACTATCGCCAGAGGCAGAGGGATGTTGACTGGACCCATGTCTCTGCTGGGACTGGCCAGAGCCATGTGCATGTGGTCATCTCGGACGGCCTACCGACAGCCCAGGGATAACATTGCTGGGGTTGGTACTGGCACTATGGGAGCGGCTGGCACTTGGTTGTTGTCCACATCAGCTGCCAGCTGAGGATGTTGCTGGCATATGTCCACGTCGACATCCCAGCCGTCCTGCACTGTCCTGGCACATGGACATAACATTGCGGAGGACATCTAGTGTCTCCCCTGAATGTCTATCAATGACATCAGTGTAATTGTGGATGGCACTGGCAAGGTCATGGATACTGTCATTGATCGCAGTGTTATGAGTTCTCTGCACCCTTAGTCTCTGCCTGGAGTACTGTTCCATACATGCCTGTGCTTGCATCACAGCCCGGAACATACCTGAGGTTGTGAGACCTGTGCGGGCATGCCTGCCAGTGGCATTATGCCCAGCGATGCTCCCATGAGAACCCCTGGACATATGCCTATGTGGTACCGTTCCGTGTGTCTGGGCATGGCTGCTGTGTGGGGTTGCATGTGCCATGGATACCACACTTTCCTGGTCAATGCCTACTGTATGCTGTTCCTCACCTAAGGCCATTGGTGTTGAGGGATGTAATGGCAGTATGTATGTGTGCATAGATGGGGTGGAAAGCTGTGTACTGTCGATAGGTGGACCACCGACAGACCCTGTCAAACATGCCTGTGCCACTACACATGTATCATCATGGTCACTATTAGTGGCAGTGACCTCAGGTACCCCGCTGCACCCATCCAACATTACCTCAGCACCTGTGAGAGGGAGACAGGAAGCACACTTTACGATCTGTACAGGATGTTCGCCCACATGCACACATGCACACATACACACATGAACACATGCACACATGAACACATGAACACATGCACACATGAACACATGCACACATGCACACATGCACACATGCACACTAATACACTACACATTCAAGTTGACACACACACACCAACAGCAATATGGAACATAGTCGTTTGTGGCTGATGATGGAGTACAGTATCACAATACAAAGAGTCCTCTCACATGGGTCAGCATGCAGGATGTGTGTTGCTAGACAGCAGGCAGTGTGAGTGTAGAGAGTCCTTGTAGTTAACAGTATACATGTCATTGATGCATGTGTGCTGTTCACTGATTGCCCTCACCCTGGTAGACAATGTGTACATGGACACAACATTGCACTGCAAGTCTGAAACACTTTCCAATGTCATGTGCACCATTACTCATAAGTATACAAACCATGTCCGGATGCATAAAACTGTCAGGTGTCTAATGATGAATGCTATGTGTAGTACTGCAGGTACTGTAACTGGATGTAGTGTAGTACCATGAGCTATCATCAGGCAGCATCATGTGGTCACTCAAGGACACTGATGCATGTCACACTGGCAACTATCTTGCTGTACCTGACCTGCACCACTTAGGCTACATTAAACAGTTCACAGACAGTCGTTGCATGGGCATGTCAGGTGTTTAGTAGGGAACATTGCCTAACATGACTGTGTTGTGTGTTGACACGTCACACTGCCCCATGATAGGGCTCTACCCCCAGGTATAGTATGTGTTCTGTGTTGATGACATATGGGATACTGTAGTATGACCTTACAGCAGGTGTCTACATATGCCATGTGTATCATATTAACACATACTGCATATGACAAAGTGGTGTATGTTGTGTGCATGTATATTGACAATGCCTATACAATGTCCACTACAGTGTACCCCACTTGTTTGACATGCTCTGTGTGTTGCATGTGTATGAGTCAGCTACTCATGTCATTGTGAAGTGCATAGTCACACAGAGAACATGCAGAGCATGCACTATGCATAGGTGTTTAACATGTGTATATGGCCTACAACTTTCCTATGACATGCAGATGTTATATGCTAAATTGACTGTAGCCCACTCACCAGCATGGGTCTTCTATCTTGCTATCACACCAGAGGGACCTGCAAGGATATGAGACCGTATGTCAGTGTCAACAACTATGGCATTGCTGCTGTGAGTCTGCAATGATACAGTAGTACATGGGGTGACAGTCACAGGCATACAGATAATGTCTCGAATTATCAGTATTGCATGACACCAGGCACCACATATTCTACATACACAGTACACATCTGGTTAATGCATATTACAACACTCTGGATAACAGTGGTCTATGGATATGCCATGTTACCTGCATGCTCGTTGTCGCTGTGCTGGGTGACTCCGGCCTCCATGATGACACAGGTTTGTTGTAACGGTTGTCCAGGAGCCACCACGCTGAGGAGCAGCTCTTCCACTCTGGTGAGGGGGGGGGTGTGTGGCAGCACCACCACCTGTGGCAAGCTGTTGTATGCAGACATCGGAGGCATGCTGCCGGACATGTCTGATTAAATCACTGCAGTGATGGCGTACCTGCTCATAAGTCTGGTTATGCATGCCTACATCATTCACCCGATGGACAACATCCTGCCACAGTGCAGTGCGACCATGCTGGTCCTGGCAGGATCTTGAAAACAGTAGATTGTAATGTTGGATGAGTGCATCTCTGATTACATCGTCCTCCTCAGGGGCATAGGATGGCTTTCGGTTATGTGCCATAACACTGTAAGACAATTAAACAGTAATTGTGAAAAAGACATGTTACACACTCAACATTCTAATGTGCAGACATCATTGAAATGCCATATATAGCAGCCTATTGGCTGTCAGCAGATACACACTTTTAATAACACATATGACTGCTAAGACCACAACTGCCTGACAGTGCCTGGCACATGCTAAATACAAAACCATGTTCTGCACAGCCACAAAGTGAAACCAGTATGTAGGACAATACAGCAGTACATGTCACACTGTATGTGACACAATGCAACACCTAGCCACAGGAGGTGTATATGAAGCTAATGCATACAGACATTTGTCATCCATTTAAGTCTATGTACAGTACGGTTATGGTACTAGCAGTGCACCACACTACTTGTTGATAGCAAACCCCTCAGTAACATATGTGCACATTCACCACTATAGGTGGCATACTGCTGTACTACACTATACATGTTGCTAGATATGCACCTATATCCTGTGACACACATACCACCGAGGACATGTTACAGGCGTACCCACACACACATCAGACATACCTACAAGACACAAGGGTATGGCAACCCAGATTACAGTTACCTGTGTAGCATACATTACTGTGTGTCAGCACATACATAACCTCATGCCTGAGGTATGTGATGTGTGTGGACTACAGGTAACAAACAAAAGTGTGTTACCAAGACATGTGGATATAAACCACACTGTGCAGTTGAGGCATGCAGCTTCAGGTAGTACTACAGTCATTACGTGACTTGTATTCACTAGTGTTAACAATCAATAAGCAAACATGTACTGCTTTAGCCTACAAAGGCACACTCCATTCATCAACATGGGACTACATCACAACGTATGCATTAGTGATTTTCAGCCCTGCCAATAGCATATGGACCTTTGGATGGGATTAGAGCTACAACACTACATACCATGGTATACACAGACTCCCAGTAGGCTATCACACATATACACATCATTGATACATTCACATGCACATTCTCCATCACACACAGTCAACCTCAAATAGCATGTGCTGCAACAGGTACATGCGTGTATGTATCATGTCCTAGGTAGCTGATAGTCTGTTATCCATGGGGCCTATGGAAGCATAGACATATGGTACCCTGCACTACGACACACATGTAATGTAGGTTCCTGTGCCCCTGTCATGCAGAGCCACAGGGGTGATTACTGGGTTGTGTTTCCTATCTCACATGCAATCATCATGGTTATTGATGGCAACTGCTAATGAGGACCTTCATATGCTGTTGATAGGTGGTTGGTTCGACAGTATGGTATGTGTCTGTGAAGATGATGTGCCAGTCAAGCATGTCCTGCTTTTTACATTACAAGGTGTTGGGCAGTTGAGTATGTATCTTGTCTGGTGTTCCATCTGTTTACATGGAGCATGTCCAACACCTGTGTGTTTGCCATAGCTTTGTATGTTGGCCAGGGGTGGCCTCTGAGTAGGCGGTATGCGACACAGAGTACAATTGGTTTGGTAAGACAGTCAGCATAGGGCATCTGTTGTAATCCGGTACCACTCTTTGTGAGGTATGTGTCTGGCATCTACTGTTGCTGTGTATGTGTTCTGAGGTACATACCAACAGGGACATTGTACTTTATGATGGGTGTTATGACTGATGAGTGGAGTGGAACCCTGACCTCTGTTTCCATGGATGACACACATTTATTGATGACATATGGACTGTACTAGTTTTACATGACTAGTGTGGCACAGTGATCATCATTAGGGACACTACTGTCCACCTGTGTCCTGTAGTCTCTTATCACACCTTTGGTGTTGAGTACACTACCAACTATGTGTTAGTTCATGGGTACAGGGCTTTAAACAACAGGGATGGCAATACATGTACAACATTCAGCTGGGGCGTACATTTCAACGTCCACTGGTGTACACATTGATATGCATATCAGCACATATACAGTCCACCTTTCCTGGTGGGAATATCAATAATGCTAAGGTTGAGGGGGATACAGTTATGTAATGATATTGCACAGTCTTGTGCAGAATGCATAGAAGGTGTTCTTAGCCCATATACGTTTAGCAGGACCCCATATCTGGGAGACTATATACCTAACAAAGCATACCCACAGCATTTGAACAACATATATCATATGCCAGCACTGTATGCTGTCATGTTTGACACACACTACAACCTACATAGATATATGCTCATAACCTGCACCAAGATATAAATGGCCACCTTTCACAAACAGTTGCAGTGTGTCCCTTGCTCTATGCACATGTTCAGATGCTCAGAAATCAGACACACATGTATCTCGACATATGTGTGTGCCATACAGACACAAGGTCCACAATGTTGTAAATCCATACACCTTACGGATGACATGTTGGGCCTTGCTACAAGTAGGACAGTTGTCACCTGTGTGCATACAGTAATAGTACAAGGGTATACATAGCTGCAAATTATACATCACTATGCTAGCCTGCTACAGCGGTTACCAATGCTAAGCTACACATTATGTGACTATCATGCATGTCTTACTCTGTGACATCCAAGTTTATCTAGGTGTTTGCAATACTCCCCAAAACTGCCATTAAACACAGTACTGTACAGATCATAGATAACATGCTCAGATGTTTGACATGTACTGCTGACCTACAACTATCACACGTATGTCCCACTGCACACAGCTACCCAACAATTTCTCTCTGGCAATACTTATGCAAGGCATCAGTGCATACATACCTACTGCTACCACATATGCATGTATCAGAGGATCAACTGTACTAACCATAACCATCTACTACCTGCTGGTAACTACAAAGTGTTACATACCTGTATGTCCCTTCCGGGTCCGTCTGTGTATGTAATTTTTTTTTTTTGGGTACTGAACCGTACTGTTTTTTTTTTTTTTTTTTTCCTGCTTGCTGTTTGCTATGTGCAACTTGCAATGTAATGATTGCATGTGGGGATAGCAAGTCCTATCTGCATTTATAGGTATCTGCACATGTGCATGTGATGCCCTCTGCACCAATTGTTGGCCAGCATTTGGTAAATGCATACAGCCTGCTGAGTGGTAATTGCAGTACTCACTGTCATAGCAACCCAATGCTATAAATTGCTAAGGTATGTAGGCATAGCCCTTTCAGATATCCAGAGTGGGGCCCATGCTTGTTTGCTGTGGAGACTGTTGTGTAAGTCAGACGGTTGGTATATGTCTTATAAATGAAGCTAGAGGTGTAGACAGTGCTGTACATGTTGTACTCAGACCTGACTGTTGCCACTTCCAACACTAAGCTATCAGTGTAGAGTTTTACTCACCACTACAAATGCTTACACAACATTTATGTGACTATACTGGGAATATTAATGTACTGACTTCTGCAGGGTTATGTTTTTTTACTGTTGACATTACCACAGGGCTCGCAGGACAACTGGACAATTCCTGTACTGAGTATGCCTACCTACACAGTTGGTAGACCCTAAATGCACAAGTATCTTTTAATTGGGGGGAGGCTTACATACTGAGAGCATTATGCATTAATGTGTGAATATTATCTTACTGGACTTGCAGGATTGGTGTGTACCTGTTTGTTTATCAGGGCAGATTGTCTGTCTGCATGGTTCCCGCCTGTGAACTTACCTAGTTGGTAGCCAGAGGTTACACTGTCATTCTTTGTCTGTGCAACTCACAGGTGTTTTCAGCACCGTTACAATGGCATTGATATAGTCAGTTGCTACCAGTACATGGCTACATCCATTGGTATTTCTGTGTTATAGTCCTACATAAGGGTATGCTTGGGGAGGGCCTAAGAAAGCTATTTGCAGAGTGTGTAACAGCAGTATAGCCTATATGCCTGTGTGTTTGGGCCTCTGCTAGGCCTATGGAACAGTCACATACATCTTTGCATGGTGTCATGGATATGTAGTTGAATGTGAGGTACATCTTACACATAAACAGGGGAGAGTGGAATGTGAGGTAGGTATATTTGGGGAGATAGGTTGGGTAGGTAAACAGACAAGACAAACAAGACGCATACAGGGGCGAAGTATGACACATGGGGTGGGTGAACACAATTGATGGGGACAGATGTTTGGAAATCACAAGCCCATGAGCCCACAGATGGTAACAGTGGGACTGAGATCCCCACCCATGGGAAGTCACCACTGGACCTTCACAGACCCAAGCGTTACTGTGCTGGGAGCTGTGTAGCAGGGGCAGGCTCACCCGTGAGTCGCACCACTCTTGCCATGAGCTGGCATAGGGGATCAGTGACTAAACACTGGATCCCCCTATGCACCACAACCCGGACCATTCGGAGGGTGACAGGAGGCCCTTCTCCGCCCACGCTTGCAGGGGGAAGGTGAGCCCCATCCCCTGCTGCGCTTCCACCCGAAGGTGGCACAGGACCTACAGAGGAGGGTGGCTCAGGCTGGGCACCAGACCTGCTGGTGCCAGGTGCAACTGCCAGCTGAAGAGGGACAGGTGGGTCCACTGGGACCGGCCTTCATACGTTCTGTGATTAGGTGTGTTTAATTACAACACAGACAACAGCATTCCAAGTTAGTTGTAACAGCATGTAGTAATATTCCCATTAACTCAACACACCGGGGTTACAACAGCTGAACTGCAAGCATAACACATGCATGTATTGAACAACAGTGGACATTACAACAGCATGCAGGGATGATTGGTGGCAACAGGCCACCAAGATTGTGGTGTTTTAACAGGGGACATGCATCAAAGTAAGTGCAGATTTTATATAACAATAGGACATATGTCCCAACAAATGTTATGAGATTAGACATAAAAATTGAGGTGTAGAATTGCATTGTTTATGCACATGGAGTAGGGTGTAAAAAGAAACCTCCATTAACATCTTATTAGTACTTTAGCTGTACACTACATTCCTATTGACTGCAGGTGTATATCCCCTGCATGTATTCTTACACTAGGCAACATGCATTTGATTGTGTTATGGGTTTTGCTACTTCATTATATACCTGACCTATAGCTGACATAGTAACTGTACAGGATGCAGATGTTACTGCTACATACTTGTATTAAATTGACTTGTTTATGTATCTGCACATCTGGATTTGTTCACATGCCTTTTTCATTTGTTTTCTACACAACCCTACTTTTCAGGCAGCACACTAACATTTCTGGGGAACACCTTGACAGGCTACTCATGTGCCAGATTTACCTATGCATGTCAGCCATTTCACAACTGTTGAGGACTGTTGCATACTTCACAGCTACTGGCACTTCCTTCATCCACTTTATATGGGCCTGTACTACTGGGGGTTGTCAGCACTTAATACAATAGTAACATTTCTTCACTGCAAGGGTACAACAACATTTCTGAGTAACTGGCACATACACACTGCAAGTATTATACCTTTCTTATTTACATTAAAACTCTTTTCTACAGGCTCTTTCCTTTATGGCATTACACTGCATACAGTAGACCTATTGAGGACATGTTATACCTTTATTGATAGGTTACAAGACTGTTTTTCAGGCTCACTCACTTTTTATTTATGACAGTGCATGCAGAGATAGTATTCCAGGCATGTTTTTGCTTTATTCCTGGGTTACTACACTCTATTCCTGGCTATCTGACTTATGATATGTAACAGTACATGCAGAGGATTTATTCATGGAATGAATGTTTTATGCTTCACAGCTACTGCCACTTCCTTCATCCACTTCCTATGGGACTGCACAACTGTGGGTTGACAGCACCTAATACAACAGCACTATTTTTTATTGCAAGTGTACAACAACATTTCAAAGTAAGTGACACAGACACACTCCAAGTTTTATACCTTTATTAATTACATTGAACACTCTTTTCTACAGACTCTCCTTTACTTGTTATTACAGTGCATACGGAAGACATATTCAGGACATATTATACCTTTCTTGATAGGTTACAACACTCTTTTTCAGGCCTGCTCACTTATATGTTATGACAGTACATGCAGGGATGGCATTCCAGAATTATTTTACCTTGATTGGTGGGTTAGTACACTCTATTTCTGGCTCAATGACATTTGTTATATAACAGTACATGCAGAGGATTTAATCAGGACATTTTATTGCTGTATTGTTGGGCTGAAACACTTTTGTCATGCTCACTCACATATATCATGTAACAATACATGCAGAATATTTACTAACCTGCCTGGTGGCGCAGCCCTAGCAGTCTATCTGCATAGGCTTGCTGATTCATGGCACAAGCACCTGGAGCTGTGGAGTAAATAAAGGGATACTGAGACATACCTATCCATTATTTAGACTATATTAGTTTGTCTCACAAACTGCATTCCATGGCTACCTACTTCGTAGTGGGGCATCACGCATTTGACAGGCCTCCTGGATCCAGTTGTTCAGAAAGTCCTGCTTCCACCTCTTCAGGTCTGCATGGTGATGACGGACCTGCTCACCAGTTAGAGGGATGCCTGTGGCACTGGTGAGTTCATGAGCCAACCAGTTCCAAGCCTCTGCCTTATACTCCGTTCCTTGGAACTGGCCCTGCAGGAGTCGGGTCTCATGCCGATGGACTAGGAGACAAATCATATATCTTGACTCCTCGATGCCCCAGCGTTGCGCTCAAAAACGTGTACCCTCTGCAGCACCAGACATTCTAACTGCAGATGGGAGCTACTTTAGCTAGGATACCTACTGACACACCTCTTCCAGTGATGAGCAACTGACAGCTAACACATGCCACTCTGCTCCAATGAGATTAGCTTATTTCATACATATCCCCCCTCATGATGTCACCTATATCCTACTCTGTTACTCCCCTTATCCTAGTCTTACACTCCACTGACTGTGCTCATTTGCTATGTAGACTTGGAATTCACTATCCTTACCCTCATTTGCATAGGATTGCCTACTAATGCTTGGTTACATCTCTTAGACTGGGTTCCCCCCTTAGCAACCCCTACTCGGTAGCCATGTTGTCTTCAGCCTGCCATTGCCTTACATTGTACATTACAAATTCACATAAAATCCACATTTGTGGATTTTTATTATTAGTTTTCTGGTTTTTAGAGCACAGCCCTTTAGTGCAGTGCTGCGCTATGCTTAAACATCGGAAATCGGACAAAAAAAAAATAATTTTTTTTTCATTTTGCATCAGGAAACATTGCCAATGGCCATATATTTGGCCATTGGCATGCTTCCACTACTGGATGCAACCTTTATTTTGAGCTGTCACAGTCTGCTTTTTGCTATTTGCAGAATGGTACTCAGTTGTCAACTGAGTACATTTCTGCAGATAACACTACTCTTACTCGGACAGGTTCGGGTTTCCTGAATCTAAACTCTACCTCATTTGCATGCCTTTCAGCTGCAATTGAGGTAATTTGCATGTCCCATCCCTGTCCGTGTAAGAGATGTGTTAGGAGCTCTCCTGCACACCCCTGCAGGCTGTTCCTGGATCGCTCGTCGGACATGATGGCTGCATGGAGTCTTACTCTACTCTTAGACTCCGTGCAAGCCATCGTGAATCCAGCCCAGTCTCTTTGGACTTGCCTTTAAAGAAAGAAGTCCAAGCTGTTCTTTTTAACATACAAGAACTTTCTTTAAAAATGGGCAGAATGGATAACAAACTTGACAGCTTTAAAGAAAAATGTACCAAACAGATGGAACAGATACACAAGACTTTAAAACAACAGAAATCTCAGATATCCAGAATGGAAGAAGCCTTTAATGACATAGAAGGCAGAGTCTCCAAAGATGAAAACAACACTGAATTTCTCCTGTGACAGACTGATTTATTAATAAATAAAATTGATGACATGGAGGACAGATCCAGTAGAAATAACATTCGTATTTTTGGACTGCTTGAAAAAAAATTGAAGGAACAGAAATGGTCAACTTTCCTACTGGCTGGCTTCCTTGGACTTTGAATTTATCTGAATCTATGTTGTAATGTCATATGGTATAGAAAGAGCACAGAGGTCTCTAGTTTCTACTTCATCAAAAACTGACTCTTCAGTTATTGTTAAGTTCTTCTCATCTCAAGACAAGGAGCTAATACTTGAAGCAGCCTGGTCAAAAACTCCTATTAAACTGGATGACAAATTAAAAAGGTTTGATAAAGACTATTCCAATGCTGTGAAAACCAAAAGAAAAAGTTATTTGCCTCTTTTAAAAGAACTTAAGAAAAGACAGTTTAAGACACATTTGCTCTTTCCTGCAAGGCTCAAAATATTCCTTCTGGCTGTGTGGTATTTCTAATGAGGGAATGATCTGCACATGGTGTATATCTCTTTCTGTGGCAAAAGCCATAAAAGCAGTGACTCTGGCACCTTAACATAGTCGCTCTGGGGTTCAAATCCATACTGTGTTAAGGGAATGCAGAAATTATTACTCCAGATTTATGACTTACTTTCATTAGAACTTTTTATCCTTTTTTCTTTTTCCTGCCTAGTGTTCTTACTCTCTACTGAGTAGCATGCGATCAAGCTTACCTGCTTAAGGAAAGAAAATGAAACATTTTATTTACACAGTTTTCTCTGGCATAGAGAGGCTTAACAGAATTTTGCAGACACCAGCACTCTGAACAGAAGTGAATGGATAACATCCACCTGCTGTGTATCTGTCTCTGTGGCACAAAGTATAAGTGCACTGACTTTAGAGACAGAACATTATACTGGTTCAAATCCATATAACACTAATTTTTACAGTGGATATCAGAATGCAATTTCTAACAACACTTTGATTAGGAAGTTAACAATACATACAAATGGCTATCATAATTATATTTATTGCAGTACATCTTATTAATACTTTGATAAATTAATTTTTCTAAGTAGCGTATGTCATTACTGATTTAATTATAAAACAGTTGAATGTGTGTGAATTGTTTATGCAGAATAATTTTGATAATGGAATAAAGATTTACATGCCTATCTATGATAGGCAGAATGCTTAAGTTAAAATCATCTTCTCTCCTCACAAAGGCCAATTCTGTGTTTAGGACAGTATGTATAGTGAGGTATGTTATGTATCGGGTTCACTATGAAATCTCGAAATACTGAAATCCCAAATTTCAGTAATTCAAAATTACATCGCTGAAACCTTCAAATCCTGAAAACCCATAATCGCTAAAGTCAAAATCCTGAGCCCACACTACACACAGAGCACACGCATAAACATACACACAACTTCCCCCCACAAGCACACAGACAAACCTAGACCACATATAAGCAGGGGGGCAAGTGGCCCTGCACCCCCAATGTGGGGAGCAAGCCCCCCACACCCCCTACTTATATATACTAACTCCGAGATTGCCCAATCAGACATACAAAGGTAACTCACACCCACACATTTCACAGTCCCTCGCACACGCACATCACAGTCTCAACACACACTGACATACACTAAAGCCTCTAACCAACACACTTTACACACACATACATATCTGAACTGACACATAACCATTCACACACTGCAACACCAGAAGCACTAATTCAAAATCACCGTACTTCGGGATTTTGAATTTCGTGCTTCTGGTGTTTCGGGATTTCAAGGCTTCAGTGTTATAATTTCAAAATACTGAAATTTGGGATTTCAATTTTTTGAAATTATGAAGGGAACCCTATGTATCATACCCCGACCTGTATTAATCAGGTTATGAAAGTCTATCCATCTGGCATACATTTACAAAAAGTAATACTGCCTCTTTTATGTGGATTCATTACACAGTGCTTCCGAAAATCTTTCCTGTCAACCCCATTTTCATAGAATCACACACTATACACATGACTAGAAATGTCTCATAAGAAAGCCTTCATTTTCTGTCTTCAGCATTTGCTCTGAGTTTGACATCACATGCCAGTATTGAGTGACAGTAAATTGCTGATCATGTCCTATAGCAAATCCTTTCCAGTTGTTGCCATCACCCACAGAAGTCTGGTTTTCCTTGAGCAAAAGTCCTTAAAGTGCACTAGGAATACAGAGTAAAAAAAGACCATTATAACACACAATTAACTTATGATTTCCTTAAAGCATGTCTTGTATGTACTAGGTATAAAAGATTATTTCAGTAGCTATTATTCATGCAATTTGCCCATGCAACTTATTTATAATAGTCATTTCTAGGCATTCTTAAAGTCACAATAAAATGTCATTATAATAATCACAGTCTGACTCCCTTTGGAAAATGATCCACATGCTGGAGTCGAACATTGCTCTTTAATTTAGCTTGCTGAGCTTGCTTCTTACACCACAGAGAAAATTAGATTGACAGATGGATTTTCTCCACTAAGTACTGTCCAAAGTGCTGACAGATGAGCATCGCCACTAAGCCTGTTGAGCTATAGAAGGCAAACCAAATTTATGTTTTTCACTGAATCCTTCAGCAGTGAGCTTGTTGCTCACAGTGTACCATCACTCAAATGGGGAAAACAAGCACAACACTTCATTTTTTAATTGAGCTTTCGTGCTAACATGCAAAGATATAATACAACATGCAGAGCATTGTAAGCAACATGTTAAAATAAAACATATCTGTTGTACATGGATTCACTTCATAATCTTGAAATACTGAATTCTCGAATTTTAGTTTTTTGAAACGATGAAATCAAATCCCCACAACACCAAAACACCAAAACCACGAAATTCAAAACATCTAAAACGCAGCACACACCAGACCACTCATATACCACAACACCCACATCACAATATAAACAAACAAAACAACACACATACACAAACCTACAACACAAATAAGGAAGGGGGCAAGCCACCCTGCATCCCCCCTACTTATATATACTAACTCCGAGATTGCCCAATCAGACATACAAAGGTAACTCACACCCACACATTTCACAGTCCCTCGCACACGCACATCACAGTCTCAACACACACTGACATACACTAAAGCCTCTAACCAACACACTTTACACACACATACATATCTGAACTGACACATAACCATTCACACACTGCAACACCAGAAGCTAAATTCAAAATCACCGTACTTCGGGATTTTGAATTTCGTGCTTCTGGTGTTTCGGGATTTCAAGGCTTCAGTGTTATAATTTCAAAATACTGAAATTTGGGATTTCAATTTTTTGAAATTATGAAGGGAACCCTATGTATCATACCCCGACCTGTATTAATCAGGTTATGAAAGTCTATCCATCTGGCATACATTTACAAAAAGTAATACTGCCTCTTTTATGTGGATTCATTACACAGTGCTTCCGAAAATCTTTCCTGTCAACCCCATTTTCATAGAATCACACACTATACACATGACTAGAAATGTCTCATAAGAAAGCCTTCATTTTCTGTCTTCAGCATTTGCTCTGAGTTTGACATCACATGCCAGTATTGAGTGACAGTAAATTGCTGATCATGTCCTATAGCAAATCCTTTCCAGTTGTTGCCATCACCCACAGAAGTCTGGTTTTCCTTGAGCAAAAGTCCTTAAAGTGCACTAGGAATACAGAGTAAAAAAAGACCATTATAACACACAATTAACTTATGATTTCCCTTAAAGCATGTCTTGTATGTACTAGGTATAAAAGATTATTTCAGTAGCTATTATTCATGCAATTTGCCCATGCAACTTATTTATAATAGTCATTTCTAGGCATTCTTAAAGTCACAATAAAATGTCATTATAATAATCACAGTCTGACTCCCTTTGGAAAATGATCCACATGCTGGAGTCGAACATTGCTCTTTAATTTAGCTTGCTGAGCTTGCTTCTTACACCACAGAGAAAATTAGATTGACAGATGGATTTTCTCCACTAAGTACTGTCCAAAGTGCTGACAGTTGAGCATCGCCACTAAGCCTGTTGAGCTATAGAAGGCAAACCAAATTTATGTTTTTCACTGAATCCTTCAGCAGTGAGCTTGTTGCTCACAGTGTACCATCACTCAAATGGGGAAAACAAGCACAACACTTCATTTTTTAATTGAGCTTTCGTGCTAACATGCAAAGATATAATACAACATGCAGAGCATTGTAAGCAACATGTTAAAATAAAACATATCTGTTGTACATGGATTCACTTCATAATCTTGAAATACTGAATTCTCGAATTTTAGTTTTTTGAAACGATGAAATCAAATCCCCACAACACCAAAACACCAAAACCACGAAATTCAAAACATCTAAAACGCAGCACACACCAGACCACTCATATACCACAACACCCACATCACAATATAAACAAACAAAACAATACACATACACAAACCTACAACACAAATAAGGAAGGGGGCAAGCCACCCTGCATCCCCCCTACTTATATATACTAACTCCGAGATTGCATAAACAGTGCACTAAAGCAAAACCACAAACATTCTACAGTCCCTCACACACACATCACACATAACAGCACACTCACATACACTCAAACTTCCATCCAAAACCCTTACAAAACACTCACTTACCTGACATAACACCTAAATCCACACATGGCACTGAACACCATCCACATACAATCCCAGATATTACGTAGCATAAAGCCATATCCGTAAATTCGAGATATTCAAATTCGCAAATATGCACTTTTGCTATTTTCAAACTTCGACTTTATAGTCTTGAGATACTGAAATTCGACATTTCAGTATTTGAAGATTATAAAGTGTTTCCATTGTACTTATACTAGGAATCACAATATTTCATCCCTGATTCTTATTTGCAAAATGTTTGGCAGGAAGCACCAGTGAACATCACTAAACACTGTTACTTCACAGTCTGGTTTCATCACATCAAAGTATAATCAAGCATGCACTAACACTTTGCCAACATCTGTGCAAATAAGTTTCTCTGTATTGTTGTTTAGGAAGATATTTGGAATACAAATAAGTATTGCTAATGGATTATATTATTCCATTTCAAGGAAATTATTTAATGAAGTCATATGAAATGCAGTGACCCATGTACTTAACTGACCATTTCATTCTGGACTGTTGGGTATGCATTGCAGTACTGGCACCTAACAAATGACATGTAACCACATACAGCCTTAACGCACATAAATAATTTTTTATCCCTCCTGCATTGGAACATTAAGTATTGCTGGGTATTGACAGTCCACATTGCCCAGTCTTGAACACATACCATTGCTAATATCAGTACCATTCATTAAGGCTTATACACATGATTCATTGTCAATCCTGTCTTTCACATGCATGTATGTCTTATCTACACAAGACAGGTAGATACATGCCACTCTCAGTTACTACAGTCTCAGATGTAGAAGCTATCTAGTAAGTAAAAAGTCTAAATCCTACATCAGTTTGTGCTTTTAAATTGATACAGGGGGTGAGGCTACTGTGATATAAATGCTATATGCAGCAGTTTTCCAAAGTATCCTCAGCAGCATGAAGCAGAAACTGAAATACGTATCCTTGTAAACAAACTCATGTGCACTAGTAGATTTGTAGCTGTATCTTTGTATAAGGTTCACAACTTTGAGTTTTGTGTTTTTGTGCTAGATGGCCTTTACTTAAGTAACCTGCTCAGCAGAACTGTAACGTGCAAAATTGTCTCAGTTGAGGAATAAAATAATCCACTATAGACATGTTTGGTGAAGTTGGCCTGCATGACGTTGAATCAATCAAAATTAAACAAAAGCTAAATGCTATTCTGCATGCCTTAACTATACTGAAAATTATACAATTTTCTTTGCTATCCAAAGTAGAAGCCAAACTTAAACAAATGCAAACCCTTGGCATTATGGAAAGTGTTACTAAACCATGTGAGTGGTGTACTCCAATGGTTCCAAAAATTAAAAAGTCTGGTTGTTTGAGATTCTAGGTTGAGTGGAAAAATATCAGTGATGCTATTAGGTGTGAAAGGTTTATACTACCTATATTAGAAGACATAGCACCCAAGCTATTAAATGCAAAAATGATTTCTACGTTAGATGCTTCCAGTGGTTTCTGACCAATGCCATTAGATAGAAATGCCATTTAGTTAGAAAGCCAAAAGCTGACAACTTTCATTAACTGTTGGGGTAAATTTTACTTTAAAAGGCTGCCATTTGGTATAACCTCAGCATCTGAGATTTTCCAATGTAAAACAACTGTTTTGCTCAAGGGTCAAGATAAAACAATGTTATCTTTCTTACAGATGACATCCTAGTGTTAGGTCCAGATAAGCAAGTGTGTGACTTGAGGTCAGACATAATGTTAGAATCAAAGATTCAGGTCTTAAGCTTAACCAAGAAAAATGCTGATTTAGTAAGACAAAGCTTTAATATCTTGGGCATAATATATACAATAGTGGTATCAAACCAGATGCAAGTAAAGTCCATGCAATTGGCAAGCTGCAAAATCCATCTTAAGTCACTGAACTGAGGCAAGCCCTAGGCAAAATTAACTATTTGGTCAAGTTTGCACCTGATCATCTAAAAGTTTCCATCTTTTAACAAACATGTTAAAGAAAAATGTGCCATGGTCCTAGGGACATGCTCAGTTCAAAGCATTCTAAAAAACAGGCTTTCAGCAGCTCAAGTGCCCACATAATCTGATGTCACTAAACTGATAATACTGAGTGCAGATCTATGGTCTAGGTGCCATGTTACTCAATGATATAAACAAGTGTTGTATCCAATAGTCTATTGGTCTAGGTTAAATAAATTATAAACAGAGATATTTTCAGATTAAAAAATAATGTCTTGCAAGCATGTGAAAAGTTTTCTCTATATTTATCAGGGCTTAACAGTTTACTAATCTAAACTAAACATAAACCACTACTTATATGAATCAAATCCTGTGATCTTAACAAAGTACCACTGAGATGTCAGAGACTGACTGAGGCAAAGTAGGTTTATTGCAAAAAAATATATATCCATCTGGTAAAAAAAATGTATTTTTATTAATATCCTGTCCAGAAATCCTGTATGTAACCAGCCATTATCCAGAAATGAAAGTGATGCTGCAGCTTATGTCCAGCGCATAATGATCAGATGCATAGCGGGGGGAGCAAAGGGGAAAGCTGCCCAAGGTGCAAGGTGTTAGAAGCACAATTGACAGATGTCAATACATTGGAAATGTAATACCAGCATTCAGAAATATAAGCCACTACTGTGTTTTAAACAGGCTTGAAGTGCTTCAGTGGCTTATGTGCGGTCTAAACTGTAGCAAGCCACAAGAATTTCTTTGTCCTTACCTTAAATTTGAGGGAGGCACCAGTTCAGGGAATGGCATAAGATACCAAAATAGCTAGCTATGGCTCTTATAAGATAATGTCAATTGCTAAGTCAAATAAATGAGTGTTATCAATGCCTAAGCAAATACAGAGAACGAGCCAAAATGTCCTTGTTGTGTCCAAACATTAAACAAGACATTTTCAACTTTTGTCAGTTTATTATACAAAAACCATCACTGATATTTTAATCTTTAATTTAAAGTATTACTACAGCAGGATCATTGGAAAGGACAGCTGCTGACTTATCTGAGTTTGAAATATATAATGCAGAAAAGTGCTGGCATAATTTTGTAATCCTATGAAAATGCGATTTTTCATTAAAAATTAGGGTGATGGCAGTGAAAAGTAAAATAGAACTGATGAAGGCTGATACATGGTGTTACCATTTTAAAATATATTTGTACCATAATGCATTGCAAGTCTTGAGCTTTCAAGTGGCTGATTGTGAACTACTGAAGAGTTAACATCATCATTTATGCTGTGTTGCTTTTTTCTTTGTAATAATGTTATTACCATCTGACAGAAAGTAAAGGCTCAGAGCTGAATTAGGAGTGTGCTATGTTATCTGATAAGAAAGAGAATTCTGGAAAGCACTACTCTATTGGCAATTATTCAGTGCACATTTGAATAACATAATTGCTTTGAATTTTGTTTTTCATTCTTTTGACAAATATGTAAGTAAAGTATACTAATAGATAATGCATGACTATAAACTGAACATTTAGAAACTTGTGACAAATTAAGAATAATATTGTTACTTTATAGACACTGGGCTGGATTCACAAAGGCTTGCACGGAGTTTAAGAGTAGAGTAAGACTCCAGCAAGCCAACATGTCCGCCGAGCAATCCAGGAACAGCCGGCAGGGGGGTGCAACTGAAATCTCTAAACTAGTCCTACATGGATAGGGCTGGGATATGCAAATTACCTCAATTGCAGGTGAAAGCCATGCAAATGAGGTAAATTTGCGATCCAGGAAACCCGAACTTGTCCGAGTAGGAGTAGTGTTATCCGCAGAAATGTACTCAGTTGATAATTGAGTACGGTTCTGCAAATAGCAGAACAGAGCCATGTCAGCAGTAAAAAAAACATGCATTCACAGGAGGAAGCATGCCAATGGCCAAAGATATGGCCATTGCCAATGGGAAGTGATGCAAATTAAAAATAAAAGAACGTAATCCTGACCTCCGGAGTTTAACTGTAGCGTAGCGCCGCGCAAAGGCAGTGCACCCTAAAAAGCAGAAAATGAATAATTAAGATCCACAAATGTGGATTTCATAGCTAAAATGAATTTACAATGCAAGAGAACGGCAGGCTGAAGACAACATGGCCACCAAGTAGAGGTTGCTAAGGGGGGAAGCTCAGTCTAAGAGATGTAACTAAGCATTAGTAGGCAATCCTATGTAAATGAGATTTATGATAGTGAATCGCAAGTTCACATAGCAAATGAGCACAGTCAGTGGAATGTAGGAGTAGGATAAGGGGAGTAACAGAGGAGAAGATAGGTGACATCACGAGGGGGGTATGTATGAAAGGAGTGCAGCTCATTGGAGCAGAGTGACATGTGTCACCTTACATTTACATATTAGTGAAAGAGGTGTGTCAACAGGTAGGCCAAGTAAAGTCAAGAAATCGAAGGTGTATGCTGTGGATAACACCAAAGTTTCTTGCTGAGCATGCATGCCCGTGTGTGCGCACCAGTAAACCTGAGTAAGGCAGTGTGCATGCGTGTAAGCGTGTGCGTGTAGGCTTGAGTAAGCACATGTAAAGCTATGTAAACAGTTGTAAGTGTGTTTGTGCCGGTGTGCACGCGTTTTAACAGGAATAAGCAAGTTTTAATCCGTGTAAGCATGTGTGCGCACATGTGAGCTGGTGTGCGCGTGTTTGCACTTGTTTGCACGGTGCTGCCCCCCGAGGAAACAGAAAGGGAAAAGGAAGCACAACAAATAGTAGGAAGTTAATCAGGGAGTGCTAGCAAAGCTAGCAGGTGAAAACTATCAGAATCAGCCAATTACACAGGCATTACACTAGCCCAGCCCAGCCCAGCCCAGCACCCAAAACCCAGCCAAAAACATTCCACTATGCATTTCTCAGACACACTGCAACACTGCAGTAAGCTAATAGAAGTGAAAACTGAAAAAGCTTCACGGAGACAAAGAAATGTTAGGGGCTGCCATTGCTGTCATATGGTGACATATGCAACATGCTGAGGGTGGTGACAATGCAAATGCTGCTCAGCAACCCACAGTGAGGAGACGGAGAAGAGTGTACAGGCCTAGGGTAACCTACCAGGGGCTACATGAGCTGGAGATAGTGGAGCACTATAGAGTGGACAGAGACCTCATGCAGCAAATTGTTGAGCTGTGCAGGCCACGCCTCACACACAGAACCAACAGAGGGGAACCCATCCCAGTGGAAACCAAGGTATGTGTTGGCCTAAGAATATTAGCAACAGGTACCTTCCAGAGACCAACTGGTGATATGATGGGGATTTCACAGGCATCAGCATCTAGGGTACTGCACCAGTTCTTGAATGCCATGGCAGCACATGTTGGTGATCATGTATATTTCCCCATTTCCCGTGAGGTATTGGCCAGCAATATGCGTCTCTTCCAGCAAATAGCAGAATACCCTGAGCTAGTGGGTGTAATAGACTGCAACCACATTCACATCAAAGCACCAGCCGGTGAGCAGGGTAGGGTCTACTATAATCACATGGGCCATGCTTCCATCAACTGCCATGTCGTGTGCGATGACCAGGGCATAACAATAAATGTGTTTTCTGGCTGCCCTGGAAGCTACCATAACTCCCATATCTGGCATCTGACACAGCTGTACCAGACATTTGCCAATGGGGACATCCCTCATGGTCACCTAGTGGGGGATGCTGGATTTGCATTCGAGCCGTGGCTGATGACACCCATCAGAAATGCACACGCACCTGAACAGGAACGCCATAATGAGGCACATGCACAAACATAAAATGTAATCGAGCATGTGTTTGGGTTGCTCAAGTCACAGTTCCCATGCCTGGACACATCTGGTGGAGCCTTGCAGTACTCACCAACTACATGTACCCAAATAGTCACGGTATGTGCTATGCAACACAATATGATTCTGCGAAAACAGCTGCAGCAGGAGCAGCATAGGGCCAGGCACAACAGCCCCCCACTATTGCCAAGGCCATCACAGGCAGAATGTTACTCGGAGGAGGAAAAACCTGAGCCTGCCCCAGTAGGCAGAAGGAGGTGTGCCCAGTATGCTTTGGCCTTGGCAAAGAGGCAACGCATAGCATATACACTGGCTCAGTAGGAACCCTGGAAATGATACCTCTCTCCGACTTGCACATATAGTAAAAACGATGCCTAACTTGACACTACCTGTTAACAAACATGTATAGGGAGTGTAAACTGTACATCTGACATAGGCAGCCCTGCAGCACCACCTGAGGCATGATTGCTATGTGTTAAGCAATATAAAGCACTGCTAAACAGCTCTCACCACTATTTAGTATATGTGAACAAAATTGCACACAGTAAGTAGCACAACTACAGGCAATGTTCAGCAATATTGTGCACTGTCCAGCAATTTGGGCAACATTGAGCAATGTTGTGCAAGTCTGGTCAAATGTGGGTATAGTTCATCAAAAGCAGGTTAACAAGTTCATATTTGCTTCACTTTTCTTGAAGCTGTCTGTTCTGCCATGTATGAAAATATGAAGCAGTGACAGTCCTCAAACCGAGGATACAGTGTACTATAGTCAGAGTACAGAACCACTAAACCATGACAGTATGTCAATGGTCAGCTTGCATGAAAAAATGTTGATAAGTCAATGCTAAGTATCTAATGGAAACCTTGCATGCATAGCATAATCCCTGTCGAGTCAAGACACACAGGTGAGGCCTGCAGTAATAATAACCTGATATTCAACACACATATAGTATAAATGTTAATATTAGTAACGTTCACACACATCAACAAACGTAGTGGACCTCAGACATCAACATACTGCAAGGTCACACTGGGCATGCTCACACACTTGAAACTATGAGACAAATGTCAGGCAACAAAACACTGAAAGTCTGAACTGGGCATGCTCACACACTTACGTAAAGTTTGAGTACAGCAGTGGGCCACACATATCCCGCAGTTGCAAGTGTCAACCCAGGAACCTCACACTATTCACCAATCTGCCATGTGCACACAGTGATATGACAACAGACACAATATACAATAGTGAAATACTGTCAAAATCAAATATGTAATGCAGAAACCTAGGTTGTTCATAGGAAGTGGTAAAGCAAAGAAGAAACAAAACCTGCAATCAGTACCATCACTGAACAATGTGCATCCTGAACATTAGCATAGGTTCAGAGGTTGACACTAGGCTATCTGCCCTAGGGTATGTAGAAGCTAGACACAGTGTGTTTGTAGTCTGCAATCACGCTAGATCAGTACACTGTGCCTGTCAATAGTAGGTCACACAAGATATCTCACATATGTTCATTTCATTCTGCCTCTGTCTAGCAAGGACCCATAACATATCCCAGGGCTAAACATACGATCACCCATCCACCTGTGAAGATGTCACCTGTAGGTGTTCAGCGTGGGTCTGTGCATATGTGGTACTGTGATCACATTCCCATGTGAGTGGAGCCTCTGTGATGGTAATATGCCCCTCCAGCATGTCCTATTAACATCATTGCTCATGTACCTGTCCCTGGAGCATGTAGCTGTAAGGGACTTTGATATCCTCACATGGAGCCTGTCCATCAATGCTGTGATGGACATGGTGTCAAAGAAAAGGCACAGAATGCATCCAAGTAGGCAGTAAGCAACTGAGGAGAGCTGGGGTCACCATAGCCAAACTGGGCATACCATCTGTGTGAGTCCCTAGATCCACTTGGTATGTAAATCTGTGTACATTCCAGTTGCTGCAGGTGTTGGGTAAGGTACATCTGAAATGGGCCATTGCATCCAAGCATGTGCCAGATAACTACAGGGTCACAATGACCCCACCTGATCTGGATGTAAAACTGTATGGGATAAGGTTGCCTAAATAGAAGGTGTGCCCATCAACTTTGGCAACGTGAATGTCAAAGGCAAGAGTATTCATGTCCACAAATCACAAACCACACACACTGTATGTGATGTATCATCACCTATGTGGTAATGTGTGTGCACGATGTTACTACCAAAGGTGATGACTATGCATTGAAAGTAAGGTAGCTGTAGGCCATGGCTCTGGTACCAGTCAGCCATCTCTGTGAGACCCTTTCTGAGGATGCCAGTGCAAGCTGTGGAGTCGAATATGGCACACAGTTTGCAGCCATCTGCAAACATGGTCATCCATATTCCCCCTGTGTTAACCAGTATGTATCAGAAATATATACAGAACAAGAGATGTCCCAGGACTGAGTCCTGTGGGATGTCATGTGTAACTGGTGTATAGTCAGACATGGCGCCTGCAATACTGACCATGTGTGTGCTATCCATGATCCAGTTAGTGATCCAGATTGTGACATATGTGTATATATTGAATCCAGTGATCTAATGTGTAAAGGCCAAGTGGGGTATTGTGTAGAAGTGGTGTGTGACCTCCCAGTAGGCTGTGTGGACAACCCTGTGTATGTCTATGAACCTGTTAACTGTTTAAAGACATCAAACATCTGCAAGAGACAAGATATACCCACAACAACACCAAATTGTGTAGGATCCAGTTTCTGTAGGTTCACAGTATGTATATGAGTTCCATGATGATACACTCCACAGCATAGCAGACCAGGATAGTTAGGCATATATTGTGATAATGTCCAGGGTCCCTTGTGGCATCAGCACTGTGTAGTGAGTAAACCATAGCTGTACGCCATTTGATGGGTACACATCCTGTAGTAACTGTGATATAGAACAGTGACATAATGTGAGTGTGAAGTTTGTCATGAATCTCATGTATGCCACAGTCTGGGACACTATCTGGTCCCACTGATGCTGTGTTGCCTGCTATGGAGAGGGCAGCACACACATGTTCATCTGTGATGTCAGGGAGGCTACACCCTGTTGTGATGGACGTGCACTGCAGGAGGGATAGTGGGGGAACATTCCCACTGAACCTGTTTTCCAGGATGTTCGCAATGTCAGTGGGTTCACTGTATGATTTGTAATTATGCAGTAACTCACATCATATCTGTGAGTTCCCACACAGGTCCCTGACATAACTAATTAAGGTCTTGTGATTGTCCACAGTGTCTGTTGCAAGTGTCCGTTAGAAGTGGGCCTTAGATGAATCAACAACTGATCGTAGCTGTACCATAGTACTGATTAGAGATGCCTTCCAGATTGTGATTGTGCTCCATAATGTAGTGGCCTCCTCCTGTCTATGTACAGCTCAGTAATGCCGTGGTCCAGTAGACAGGTCCCCTGCCTTTGCAGGAGTGAGTCTTGTAGTTATCTGGGATAGCATGATCCATGAATTCCAGTAGTTGTCCATAGAATGTGCTTGTAAAGTATGTAGTTGTCTGAGTCGTAATTAACACTGTCCCAGGGTCATTGAGGGATACCACCTTAGTTTGTACAAGTGTGATGTTTGCTCATGAGAAGTATATCACTGAGATCACATAGGATGTGTGTGTGTATGGGATATGTATGTCTAGTGAGATGAATGTATGTTCCAACCTTAACAATTACAGGTATACCTCTGTTGTGGAACATAGAGTCCCCATGTGTGTGATGATCAGGTACCACATGTATAACCCATGTGGGTGTGGTGACCAGGTCTGCCCTAGCATTTCAGTGTAACAATCTTAGCAACTGTTGTGCGAGGGTGTCACTGCTTGAGTAGTATACCCAGTCAATGTTTGTGTATTTGAAGTCACACAATATAATGGTGTTTGGTGAGACCTTCACATTCCCCAGTGTTCCCAGGAATAACAACTGTTGTGCCCATATTTGGGAGTGTGGTCTGTAACAGTCTACAAACTGAAATGTAGTTTTGACCACTCTCAGTTGCACATGTATGTTCCCCAATGCTTTGTGTACTGCTACCAACCTGGAGGTGTGTGTATGAATGATGTATATGGAATCCCCCCTATTGTTGTTGTCCAGACTGAGTCCTGTGTCTGAAAACTATGGTATGACGTAAAACATGTTAGTGCTGCTGTGCTTTTGTGAGCCTGAACCAGGTGTTTGTTACTGCACATATATCGACAGATTCCATACTGATGTGAGTCCTGAGTGCATGCATTCTGAGGGATAGACATCAGTTGTTGAGCACCATCACTCTCCGTTTCCTGTACACTGTAACATCTATTGCTGTGGTTATGTCATCTGACCCTCGCTTCAAACAGCCAATATGTGTGTGTCAAGAGCCTAAGGCAGTCTGTGAAAGCCTAGGGGTGACAGCTGCATGGCGTCCATAGTGAATGTACATGGCATGTTGAGCATGTAATCCCAGGCTGACAGACACTGGATCCCCTGTGAATGACAACAATATGTTAGGCAACTGTTAAAACTGATCATGTCATCTGTATACTGTGACATAGTACTTGGTGAGGTAAGATGCTACACAAGGTCAGGGTCATACTGTCCTGGCCTACATGATCAGAGAGCCCCTCTATGTCTCTTGTCATGTAGTCCAGGGAGGAACGTCTGAGGGTCTACACACTGGAATGCTCAATGATGGAGCCATATTTGTACTTGCAGTGGACTGACAACAGTGCATGTGTCATGTGGCATATCCTGGCACCCAACACACAGCACAAAGTGACCTTCACCTTGTTCAGCCTGGTGAGTGGGATGTCAGTGTGACCGACAATTACACTCACCTAATACAGTTGTATAAGGTGTGTTGTGTAGGCCTAAGGGCAGTGACTGTGTGGCACAATGACTTTGTGAACTATGTGATGATATGTGTGTATGGTTGTGTGTTAGCAGTTGTTTGTGTGTCTGCTTTGGATGTCTCAGCTGCTTAGGCAGAGTACAATTAGATGCTCCAAGTATGCCATTGTGTGTCAATGTATACGGTTTGCTGTTGTCATAGGTGCATATGTGACTGTATTTGTGGTGTGTGTGGTTACCTTCACTACCCGATAGACTGTGCCAGTCATGGCTAGGGAGAGCTCAGCCTCCTGTCTGTCTATACAGTTGCACCTCTCACAGATATCTGAGTTTGTTGGTAGGAGGACAGTGTTACCTGTGTACATAAGGCAGTTGTAACAATGCGTCAGAATTCCAATATGCACCAGCTGGACTGGAGAGTACACACAAAACCGACCTTTGGACATGCCAGGATATGATGATGACATACACTTCGACTGATCACAAAGGATCAGTAGTGTGTCAAGTGTGTAAAAGAGTATAACAGGGTTTTAGTGTTCAGGTTTGTTGTTGCTGTGGAAAGATAATCTGCAAAGGAGTACAGACAGAAACATTACACCTCCTTTAGCTAGGTGAGAAATATCGATGTACAGTCATATATGTCCTGAGTCAGGGTCAACTGTACCTGACTGACAATGTCAACATCCTGTCAGACAGGCCCATACATACATACCCACCTCCCAGTGACAAAAGGCCCTAACATCATACCAGGAGATATCACATGTAGAATGTGTAAACTGGTCCCCACAATGCCAAATGAATCCCATCATGTGGATAACAATGTTTCCCCATATGTGTCATCAGTGAACGACAGGACAAACAGACATTGCACACGAACAGTCTGTTGAGCCTCACACTCTCTACAGGATCTTACACCATTGTATGTGTTACAGCAACATGTGGCACACCCCACAAGTGTTGGTGCACAACACACCATGGGAATTATATTCCTATAAGCCTACGAAGTCCGAAGTGCTAGTCCATGGAGTCCATCATGATTGCAGTCAGGAACAGAGATATTGTAAACCGACAAACACACAACACAAACGTCTGTGGTATGTTAATGAGCACGTCATGTTCCCCAAACCTGCTAGATATCTTGCAAGGCAGCCACCCAGGACAAACATCACTGACAGGAGCAACACAGGTCCCACATAGACCTTGAATAGCCCTTTACTAACATCACAGACACATGTGGTATCCACAAAACCTACAATCTGTGCATGAATATGTATTGTCATATGAAGGAATGGTAATATGTCCACAGATAGATCACACCAGGTATGAATTGTGTATTCCTGTTCAAGATGTTCACACCTGCTGACCCACAAGGTTCATTTGTGGGATTGCATAACACTACGTGCACAAACATAACCATGTCCAGTCTGATGTCAGCAACCTACAAACATAGCATCTGAATTAAAACCATACAGCAACGCATGTAGTGCGTCATGTTAATGTGTCTCTTACTAGTGTCATAGCATAGTTAGGTAGGGATTTGAATCCTGCAATTGCTGTGTGTGTGAGACTGGCTTTGAGAGGAGTGGCCTTTTTGGAGACTGTGGAAACACATTAGGAGTGGTGAATACCTCTTTGCCAAGTGTGATGATGTCAGCATCCTACAAATAGAGCTTTTGTAATAACTTCCCCCAGTCAAGTAAATAGCGTGTCGTGTTCATGCATATCTCGCTAGTGTCATAACATAGTCAGGTAGGGGTTTGAGTCCTGCAAATGCCAAGTATGTGTGGGGGGGAGAGTATGATAATATAGTCAGGTAGGAGTTTGAGTCCTGCAAACACCAAGTGTGTGGGCAGGGTGTATGCGTGTGATTTCCTTTGAGAGAAGTGGCCTTTTTGGAGACTGTGGAAACATGTTTTAAAAGAGGTATATCCCTCTTTGTAAAGTCTGATGATGTCAGCATCCTACAAATATTCAAGGATAACAGAAACCACCCCATAAAGCAAATAGTGTGCCATGTTAATACGTATCTCTCCAGTAGCATAACATAGTTAGGTAGGGGCTTGAATCTTGCAAATGCTGAATGTGAACGTGTGTGTGTGAGACTGCCTTTCAGAGGAGAAGTATGATAATATAATCAGGTAGGGGTTTGAGTCCTGCAAACACCAAGTGTGTGGGCAGGGTGTATGTGTGTGATTTCCTTTGAGAGGAGTGGCCTTTTTGGAGACTGTGGAAACACATTTTAAAAGAGGTACATCCCTCTTTGTAAAGTCTGATGATGTCAGCATCCTACAAATATTCAAGGAGAACAGAAACCACCCCATAAAGCAGATAGCGTGCCGTGTTAATACGTATCTCTCCAGTAGCATAACAAAGTTAGGTATGGGTTTGAATCTTGCAAATGGTGAGTGTGAACGTGTGTGAAACTGCCTTTGAGAGGAGAGGCCTTTTTGAAGACTGTGGAAATACATTAGGAGTGGTGAATCCCTCTTTGCCAAGTGTGATGATGTCAGCATCCTACAAATAGAGCTTTGGAAAAACATGTGCCCAGTAAAGCAAATAGCGTGTCATGTTAATGTGTATCTCACTAGTGTCATAACTTAGTCAGGTAGGGGTTTGAGTCCTGCAAACGCCAAGTGTGTGCACCACAGGTGGTTAATGCAGTGTGGGTTTTGCTTTTACTACGGTATGACATATGTTTCAAACAGTATGTGCATTTCACACATCGGGTATCTGCGTGTCAAATAGATTTGTGTACATGTGACCTCAATCAGTACATAGGTGTGAAGCCTGCATACTACATCAATACATTTGTAACCTTCGCCAGATTGTGCCGCTGCTTCTCAGATCATAGGCCACATATGTATGTCTGCGTCAAGACCAGCCAATGTAGTGACCCGTGGCCAAGGACATCCCTGCCACACACATCTATGACACGTACTGTAGACTACTGTGAGTGAGGGTAATTGCTGGGGTATATGTCAGACATGTTCATACACAACAACGACTGGCAATAATGGACAGTCATGATAGGTGTGCACCAGCCCTGTGGATATGCATGCAGGCCCCTAATGTGTTATGTGAAACAACGAGGGACCCCACAATACCTATGGATATGTGGATACCAAGGGAAAGATTACATAACACATGTCTGTCTGTACACATTGGTACCCAACATACGTGTTCAGGGCTACCACCTATGTGGTAGTGTTGGGATAGTATGTATAGTAAATGTGGATGACCATGCCATAGACGGTGTACTGCTATACAGCATGTATTGGACAACAGGTATCTGTCTGTATGATACCCTTGTGTAGGATATGCGTCCCATCCGGGGAATGCAGTGTAGGCCAATGCATGCATTACCAGATGTGGATGGATAGATCCCTAGTATGTTTGCATGTACCGAAGAGGGCTTTATGCCACACAGGTGTGGTCCCAGGAATGTATGGCAGTCAATACCACTGGTTACTGTCATAGTATAGTACTGGAAGGATCCAACTGTTACTGAATTACCTACAACTGTGAGTCATGTGTCAGGACATCATCTAATGATTGGTTATAGTCATGCTGTTGAGGTGGTGTATACTGCCAGACTGCAGATCATTGACAGATATCAACGGTATCACCCACAGCATAGTGCCAACCCATGTCATACACACGTGTACCCATGTTAGTACATATCTGTAGTAGAATGCATACTGGCCATCAAAAGATACCATGAGATGTCAAAAAATGTGTAGAACAGGGTATGTTGCACATCCCACGTGTCCACTATGCACGTACATGCAGACAGTGCACACACACCATGTTCACAGATGTACACCTGCTAATTTGTAATGCACACATCACACACGTACTGTCCACTCACTAACACATGCTGTCAACACTGTACACTTCATCCAAGTGGCACATGGGTGGACAATACATACTCAGACCTAACACTGGTGTAAACAATGCTACAATGACTATCAGAGCTGTGATGCATAATGCCTGCTCAGATATACCTACAAGGATATCAGTACACCTTCCTGTTGGCAACTTGCTACTATTGCTACACTGCTATTATGTCACCCTGTGCATCAGAACCATGTTAGCCTATTCCTGCATCAATGTGACAGATGACAGGAGGTGGCACAGGTGTCATCATATGCACAGGGTGTGTTGTAGGTTTGCCAGAGCCCGACATTGACCCATCCAATCGGCATGTCTGTGTGTGTGTGTGTGTGTGTGTGTGTGTGTGTGTGTGAGGGACAACAGTACTGCATGGGCGAATGTTGATGTAATGTGTGCGTGTATGTGTGAGCCCTAGTTGTATGGTAAATGTGTGTGTGTCTGCATGCACACAACTCCACCATGTGGCTGCCATATACAGGCGGTTGTGGGACAGCCACAGACTGCACCTGCTAGGCTGTACAGATCACTTTCTCTGGCCACGGACACCGTATCTGTGCCTAGCAGGTGTGCTACGGGCAGTATTGGGTACCAACCCTGACTGGGTGCTATCATCAGAGGTAGAGGTATGATGACTGGACCCATGTCCCTGCTGGGACTGGCCAGTGTCACGTGCACATGGTCTAGTAGGATGGTCAATGGACAGGCCAGCCCCAGCATTGCTGGGGCTGGTACTGCCACTACGGGAGCGGCAGTGATCTGTGTTCCATCCGCGACGAATGCCAGCTGATGCTGTTGCTGGCATGCGTCCGCTTCAGCCGCGCATCCTTCCCACATGGTCCTGGCTCATGGCTAACACACTGTGGAGGACATCTAATGTCTCCCTCCAATGGCTATCAATGACCTCGGTGTAATTCCGGATGGTACAGGCAAGGTCACGGATGCTGTCATTGATAGCAGTGTAATGGGCCCTTTGTGCCCTTAGTCCCTGTCGGGTGTACCGCTCCATATGTGCCTGTGCCTGCATTGCAGCCCGTAACATACTGGAGGTTGCAATACCTCCGGGGGCATGTCTGCCAGGGGCAGTACGACTGGTGGTGCTCCCCCGAGAACCCCTGGACATCCGCCTGTGTGGTACCGTTCCGGTAATCTGGCTAAGGCAGCTGTGAGGGGATGCACGTGCCATAGGTACCACACTCTCCTGGTCAATGCCAACTGTATGCTGTCCCTCAGCTACGGCCATTGGTGACGAGGGAATTATTGGCAGTATGAGTGTGTGCATAGACGGGGTTGACCGCTGTGTACTGTCGATTGGTGGACCAACGACAGACTCTGTCAGACCTTCCTGTGCCACAATACATGTCTCATCATCTCCACTATTAGTGGCGGTGACATCAGGTTCCCTGCTACACTCAGCCACACCTAACACAGCACCTGTGGAAGGAAGACAGGAAACACACTTTACAATCTGTACATGATGTTAGCACACATGAACACATGCACACATGCACACATGAACACATGCACACATGCACACATGAACACATGCACACATGCACACATGAACACATGCACACATGAACACATGAACACATGCACACATGCACACATGCACACATGAACACATGCACACATGCACACATGCACACATACACAGAAATACACTGCTCACCACAGCACATACATACACACACACACACACACACACACACACACACACACACACACACACACACACACACACACACACACACACTCACACACCAGCAATCCAACACATTCACAATAGTGGGTGATGTTGGGTGACAGAATCTCAAGGCAGTCACCACACACGTGTCAGCAGGCAGACCATGTGTTGCTCAACACCATGCAGTGCAAGTGTAGACAGCCCTTTCTAATGACATTATACATGGCTTTGATGCATGTGTGTAGTTGTGCAGTGATTGGCTACACCCTGGAACACAATGTGTACATGGACACTACATTGCTGTGCAAGTATTATCTGCTCTGCAATGTCATGTGCACCATCACTAAATGGTATACATACCATGGCTGCATGTGTCATCTGCGGGACACATAGATTGACATGTGTGATGACAGTGTCTGTGTCCATATCACATAATAGTGGGCACAGGTGTAGCAAATGCATGCAATGTACAGACATGGGATGAGTGGTGCATGTAGATGTGAAGGAATCCCAATGCATGACATGGACATTGCACAGTGGTTATGGTGCGTGTGGGACATATTGCAGATATGTTGTTGCCAGCCATGACATGGCATGCTACATGACTGCAATATTAAACACCACACATACCCAATGTGTGTCATGTGACCTATACACCCAATAGCATTCCAGGACATAAATGTGACACTCTGTACAGATGGCGGATGTTGCGCAAAATGTGTATACTAGCATATGTAAGCACATACACAACATGCTATGCATGGTGTGTATAGGTGCATATGTTTGCACACACAGAACAATGAGGTGTTCAGCAAAGACTGCTATGTGTAGTACTGTGGTCACTGTAACTGGATGGGGTGTAGTACCATGTGCCATCATTATCATCATGCATCTTGTAGTCACTCACGCCTACTACTGTGTGACAGACCACCGCCTAGCATGCTGTACCTGAACTGCAGTGCCATGGATGCGTTCACTATTACACAGCCACTTTGTACATGGGTGTATGAGGTGCCCAGTAGGGAGCATTGCCAAACATGACTGTGTTATGTGTTGGAGACTGTTGCACAGCCCCATGATAGGCCTCTACCCCTGAGGTACGTCATGTGTGTGTGGATGACATGTGGGATACTGATGTGTGACCTTACAGCGGGTGTTTGATTATGCCATATGTAATATGACTTTGTGTACTGCATGTGATAAATGTCTTATGTTGTGTACAGGTGTTGCAACTATGCCTATCCAATGTGCAGTATGGGGTTGCCGCAACAGTGTGTCATGCTCTGTGCTTTGCATGTCATTGAGGAAGCTACTGACATTACTGAGCTGTGCAATGTCTCACAGCAAACATGCATGGCATGCATTATGTGTAGGTGTGTTACGTGTACATGGCCTACACCTCACCTATGACATGCATATTTCATTACCAACATTGCAAGTATAACACACTCACCAGCATAGATCGGCTGCACTGCCATCACACCAGAGGGACCTACGAGAATATGAGAGGGTTCATCAGTGGCCACAACTGTGGCATTGCTACAGTGGGTATGCGAAACTGCAGTACAACAACAGTCAACAGTAACAAGTGTAGGGATATTATACAAACTATCCGTATTGCACAACAGTAGCAGCGGAACTGCAAAACACACAGTACACATCTCACGTACACATAATCTAACAATACAGTTAACTGTAGTCTACAGATAGGGCGTATTACCTGCTTGCTCCAGGTGGATGTGCTGGGTGGCTCTGGCCACCATTACAACACATGTCAGAGGTTGCCGTAGCTGTTGTCCAGGAGCCACCATGCTTAGGAGCAGCTCCTCCGCTCTGGTGAGGGGGGGATGTATGGCCACCCCACCACCTGTGGCAAGCTGCTGTCTTTGGATATCAGACGCGCGCCACCGGACTTGTCTGATTAAATCACTGCAGTGATGGCGTACCTGCTCATATGTCCGGTTATGCATGCCTATGTCATTTACCCGACTAACAAGCTCCTGCCACAGTGCAGTCCACTCCTGCTGGTGCTCGCTGGTTCTGGAGAACAGCATGGTGTACTACTGCAAAAGGCTGTTGACTATCACCTCTTCCTCTTCTGCAGTGTAAGCTGGATTACGTTTTTGGGCCATCTGGCTGAAAAAGATATGAACAATTTGTGTGAGAGTGTCCTGTGGCACACTTTACACCTTTACCCACAGATATCACTTTACTGACATATATACCATCCTATTGTCTGTCAGTGGTTACACACGTTCACTAACACTTATTGGTTCTCAGGCCACAACTAACTAACACTGCCTGGCAGTCTCTATATATCACACCACTATACAACAGTACCCAACACACTGTTTGTGATACATTGCACAACCTCAAGATAGGGGTGTATATCACACGAATGCACGAACAGAGATGTAATCCTTTGCAATGGATGTAAAGTACAGGTACAGTAGTACCAATCAAACACCCTAGTCATTGATGCCATAGCCCTGCCTAACAGATGTGTCCAGTTGTTACTATAGGTGGCATACTGCTGTAACAGACTATAGATGTTGCTGGATACACACGTCAATCCTGTACCACACATATGTTTGCAGCCATTGTACAGGCGTAATCACACACACACATCAGGCAAACATACAACGCACTACTGTATGCCAACACAGATGAGCATTACCTGTGTACCATACGGTGCTGTGTACCACTACTTACACACCCTTATGCCTGCAATCTGTCCTCTGTGCAGACTACAGGAAACACACATGAGAAACACACATGACAGTGTTTCCAAGCAATGTGAACGCACACCATACTGTGCTGTTTAGCCCTACAGCTTCAGGTAGTACTACAGTTCATATTGGTGATGGATTCACCTGCAGTACCACTCACTAAGCATACATGTATTGCTTTAGACTACAATGAGACACCACATTCATCAATGGAGAACTATGTCACATCATATGCCGTACTACTATGTCTGCCTAACAGTACATTACACATCAGTTGCTGTCCTCACAGCTAGGTTAGGCACTAGCATGTCATATACAACATCACACTAAGCTATCTCACATTTACAGACCTTGCACACATTCAGCTTTACACTCACATAGCAGCTATTGCATTAAATACATGTGTGAGTGCATAGTGTCATAGGTAGGTGATATGCTATTCGCCCTAGGGCCTACAGCAGCCTAGCCATATGCTACCCTGGCCTTTGACACACATGTACTTTGATTTCACTTGCCCATGCCAACCTGAACCACAGAGGTGTTTCCTGGGGTGTATTAACAATCTCCCACACAATCATCAGGGGTATTCATAACAACTGCTAAGGAGGAGCCTTGTTTGCTATTGCCATGTGGTCTATTCCAGTGTATGGCATATGTCTGACATGGGAACCTATCCCTCCAGCATGTGCTGTTTAGTGAGCTGACAAGGTTTAGGGCCCTAGAGCATGTAACCCCGAGGGGTTGTGATATGTTGTCATGGTGGTTGTCACCCAGCTATGGGTGTGACATACCTCTGTATGTCCGGCAGAGGTCACCTCTGTGTGGCCAGTATGCAATACAGTGTAGTTGTGGTTTTGTGAGTCAGTCTGCATAGGGCATCTGTTTGCGGACAGTATTACCCTTTGGGAGGTCTGTCTGTGGCCTGTTCACCTGGTGTAGTTGTCATGTGAAGTACATACCACACAGGGCATTGTGATGAGTAGAGGGGAACCCTACCCTATACTTCCATAGATGACACACCTGTTGTCATGACACATACCACACAGACAGATTACAGGTGTAGTGTGGCACTGTCTTCATAACAGTGGAGGCTACTGTCCACCTGTGTCCCATGTTCCCTTATCACACCTTCACTGTTAGGTAGATCTCTGCCTATGTGTTAGTTAATGGGTACACTGTTTTGGGAAGGTGGAATGCCACTGCAGTATCAACACTTGTCTACAGTTGATGCCTTGTTCACCACACACCTTTTGCGGTACATATGACCCCATGTCTCTGTGTCTCTCTCTCTCTCTCACTCTATATGTATATATATATATATATATATATATATATATATATATATATATATATATATATATATATATATATATATATATATGCCTATCTATACACATACATGTACACATCCATTGCTGTACACATGGATGTACATATAGGCACATGTACAGTCCACCTTTCATGGTGGGGATCTCACTTATGCGACAGTTGTGGGATGTACAGGTTTGTGATTACATTGCACAGTGTTGTGCAGAATGCATGTGGGCGTCCTCAGCCCTTGTAGCATTAGCAGGCCTCACTGTCTGTAACACATCAGATCTGACAAATCTGTCCCCCAGCATTTAACCACCACATGACATAAATCAACAATACCATAGCTGGCCTTAGGTATAGGCCTACTGGGCGGCCACCTAGGGTGCCACTGTAGCAGGGGTGCTTTTCCACTATTTATGTGGCCACAAGGATGGGGGCACCAGGAAGTGTGGTGGGGGGCACCGTGGGGCCCTTTTGCCTAGGGCACCAGTTGACCTAAGGCCACTCCACTGCACTGCATGTTGTCTTCTAGGCCACACACTACAACCTACATGGATATATGCACATATCAACATTCACTGACAGATAGCTGTCCACCCTTCACTAACAGTTGCATTATGTCCCTTGCCCTATGCACATGTGCAGATACAGATAGATACATACTGCTGCCACACATGGATGATTTGCAGTGTGTGGAGTACTCTTCGGGAACATCTACAACATGCCAACACATACATTTGAGTTACATACCTTACCTTTGTATTCACCTGCTCTGTGTGTTATGGTTTTGTATCTTTTTTTTTGCTGGTTTGATTTGGGTATTTGCCCTCTATTTCACCTTCTGTCTTTTTTTTTGGCTGGTTTGATTTGGGTATTTGCCCTCTATTTCACCTTCGGTCTTTTTTTTTTTTTTGGCTGGTTTGATTTGGGTTTTTGACCTCTATTTCAGCTTCGGTCTCTGTTTCTGTCTCTCTCTCTCACTCTCTGTCTCACAACACCTGCATTGATATAATTGCATGTGTGGACTGCAGGCACAGCCTGCTTTTCTAGGTATCTGCACTTGTGCATGTGCCAGCCTCTGCACCAGTTGCTGCTCACCATTCAGTAATTGCATGCAGCCTGCTGTTTGGTGATTGCATTACTCACTGTGATTGCAGCCCACTGCTATAAAATGCTAGGTTAGGTAGGCATAGCCCTTTCAGATTTCAAGGGTGGGGCCCATTCTTGTTTGCTCTGGACACCGTTGTGTCAGTCTGAAGGTTGGTATATGTCTCTTATCTGATGCTAGGGTTGTAGCCAGTTATGTGCATGTTGTACTCATACCTGCATGTTGCTGCTTCCAGTACACACATCTCAGTATAGACATGTATGCACCCCTCCAAATGCTAACACAAGATACATGGGAGTATGTACATTTTTCTCACTTACACAATTAACTGCCATACAAATGTGGATATTGCACTGAATTCCTGTGGCCAGTGTTTATCCTGGTCTGATACTGTGTGGTGTTTGTAAAGTGCTACTGTAACATTATTCCCTGCTAGTATGGCTGGTTCCCCTTTCACAGTCATGTCATGCAATTCCACAACCACTGCTGGTAAAGACACACAGAAAAGGGTTTGTGTTATACCATTCCTAATTTCCATTTACATTCACTCATTGTAAAGCATTATATATTTATTTCAGAACCAAATTATTTGTATATCTGCTGTGGCTTAGTGGTAATTCATGCAGTCTATTGTGTCAATGGTCTGGGGTTCGAGACTGGCAGAGGTTTTTTTTGCTGCTCAGCAGAACAAGGGCCCTGCCATAGAGTGACTAAGGCACTTTTAAGCAGTAGTAAGCGGGTTTGCGGGTTTGCACAATGCTTAGCTACGCTTAGCTAAGCGTACACATGCGCACACTTGCTTAATCCCGCTTACTACTGCTTAAAAGTGCTTACTCCCGCTAATCCCCGCGCTAATTTCTTTGAAAGAAAAGAAAATGGGGAGATAGGAAAGTGGTGAAATAGGGGGCACAGAGAGGGAAAGACAGTAGGAAAACAATCTTGGGATGTGCAGGATGGGTGTAGGGAAGGTCCATAGCTGCCCATTTCTTTGTCAGCAACAGCTGTGCATATGTTGAAAATTTGGAGTGAAATTTGAAACCTTCCACCCCTGAGAGAGGGGTGAGGACAACATAGTTTGTTGTACTGCCAATTAGAATTATCAGTGTACATGTCCAATGGACATGTGTGCGAAATGGGAAGCTATGTATGGGGCGTAATTTTTTTTCGGGTACAGATTGCCCTTTTTTTCTTTTTTTTTTCCAGGGGAGAGTGGTAAGTGAGGTAGAGGAAGTAGGTATATGTGGGAAGGTAGGTTGGGTAGGTAAAATGACAAGACAAACAAGATGCATACAGGGGCGGAGTATGACACATGGGGTGGGTAAACACAATTGACGGGGATGGATGTTTGGAAATCGCAAGCCCATGAGCCCACAGATGGTAACAGTGGGACTGATATCCCCACCCATGGGCAGTCGCCACTGGACCTTCACAGACCCGAGGGTCACTGTGCTGGGGGCTGCGTAGGAGGGGCAGGCTCACCCATGAGTCGCGCCACTCTCGCCTCGAGCTGGCATAGGGGATCAGCGACTAAACGCTGGATCTCCCTATGCACCACAACCCAGATCCTTCAGAGGGTGACAGGAGGCCCTTCTCTGCCCATGCTTGCAGGGGGAGACAAGCCCCATCCCCTGCAGCGCTTCCACCTGAAGGTGGCACAGGACCTATGGAGGAGGGTGGCCCAGGCTGGGCACCAGACCTGCTGGTGCCAGGTGCAACTGCCAGCTGAGGTGGGACAGGTGGGTCCGCTGGGACCGGCCTTCCCATACGTTCTGTGATTAGGTGTTTTTAATTACAACATAGACAACAGCATTCCAAGTTAGTTGTAACAGCATGCAGTAATATTCCCATTAACCCAACACACCAGGGTTACAACAGTTGAACAGCAAGCATAACACATGCATGTATTGAACGACAGTGGACATTCCAACAGCATGCAGGCATGATTGGTGGCAACAGGCCACCAAGATTGTGGTGTTTTAACAGGGAACATGCATCAAAGTAGGTGCAGATTTAAATAACAATAGGACATATGTCCCAACAAATGTTATGAGATTACACATACCCATTGAGGTGTGGAATTGCATTGTTTATGCACATGGAGTAGGGTGTAAAAAGAAACCTCCATTAACATCTTATTAGTACTTTAACTGTACACTACATTCCTATTGACTGCAGGTGTATATCCCCTACATGTATTCTTACACTAAGCAACATGCATTTGATTGCGTTATGGGTTTTGCTACTTCATGATATACCTGGCCTATATCTGACATGGTAACTGTCCAGGATGCAGACATTACTGCTACATACTTGTATTAAATTGTTTATGTATCTGCACATCTGGATGTGTTCACATGGCTTTTTCACTTGTTTTCTACACAAACCTACTTTTCAGGTAACAAACTTAAGTTTCTTTGGAACACCTTGACAGGCTACTTGTGTGCCAGATTTACCTATGCATGTCAGCCATTTCACAACTGTTTAGGACTGTTGCATACTTCACAGCTACTGGCACTTCCTTCATCCACTTTATATGGGACTGCACTACTGGGGGTTGTCAGCACTTACTACAACAGAGTAACATTTCTTCACTGCAAGGGTTCAACAACATTTCCGAGTAACTGGCACATACACACTGCAAGTATTATACCTTTCTTATTTACATTAAAACTCTTTTCTACAGGCTCTCTCCTGTATTTGACATTACACTGCATACATTAGACATATTCAGGAAATGTTATACCTTTATTGATAGGTTACAAGACTGTTTTACAGGCTCACTCATGTTTTATCTATGACAATGCATGCAGAGACAGTATTCCAGACATGTTTTTGCTTTATTCATGGGTTACTACACTCTATTCCTGCCTATCTGACTTATGATATGTAACAGAACATACAGATGATTTATTCAGGGAATGAATGTTTTATACTTCACAGCTACTGCCACTTCCTTCATACACTTCCTATGGGACTGCACAACTGTGGGTTGACAGCACCTAATACAACAGTACTACTTATTATTGCAAGGGTACAACAACATTTCAAAGTAAGTGACACAGACACACTCCAAATGTTATACCTTTATTAATTACATTGAAAAATCTTTTCTACAGGCTCTCTCCTTTACTTGTTATTACAGTGCATATGGAAGACATATTCAGGACATATTATACCTTTCTTGATGGGTTACAACACTCTTTTTCAGGCCTGCTCACTTATATGTCATGACAATACATGCAGGGATAGTATTCCAGATTTATTTTAGCTTGATTGGTGGGTTAGTACACTCAATTTCTCGCTCACTGATGTTTGTTATATAACAGTACATGCAGAGGATTTAATCAGGACATGTTATTGCTGTATTATTGGGCTTTAACACTTTTCTCTTGCTCACTCACATATATCATGTAACAATACATGCAGAATATTTACTAACCTGCCTAGTGATGCAGCATTAGCAGCCTATCTGCATAGGCTTGCTGATTCATAGCACGTGCACCTGCATCTGTGGAGTAAATAAAGGGATATTGAGACATACCTATCCATTATTTAGACTATATTAGCTTATCTTACATACTGCATTCCATGGCTACCTACTTAGTAGTGGGGCATCCCGCATTTGATGGGCCTCCTGGATCCACTGGTTCAGAAGGTCCTGCTTCCGCCTCTTCAGGTCTGCATGGTGGTGACGGACCTGCTCACCAGTCCGAGGGATGCCTGTGGCACAGGTGAGTTCATGAGCCAACCGGTTCCAAGCCTCCGCCTTATACTCCATTCCTTGGAACTGGCCCTGCAGGAGTCGAGTCTCATGCCAATGGACTAAGAGCCAAACCATATATCTTGACTCCTCGATGCCCCAGCGTTGCGCTCAAAAGCGTGTACCCTCTCCAATATCAGACATTCTAACTGCAGATGGGAGCTACAATCAGTTATGGTGAGTATTCCCACCTATGTGGCTTAAATATGCCGCATTTCCCACACTTTTCTGTGATTGGCCATTTTTGAATATTCTCGGCTGACTGCAGACATGCTTAGCAATGGTTAAGCAAACATTTATTACTATATATATGTTAGTGGATGTCTTTCCTAAGTTGTCGTGGCTTAGTGGTTCAGTACTTTGATTATGGTGCACAGTGTCCTGGGTTCAAACCTTATCATTGTATTTTATTTTACTGCTGTCCAGACAAGTTAGGGGGCGTGGCTGTGTTTAAGCAACTTTGCTCTACGTTGCTCCACGTTGCCCGACGGTGCGCTGGTTGGCGCGGCGCGCACATCCGAGCAAACCGATTGCGCTGGGTAAAGCGCTATTTAGCTTTGGGCAACTATTTTGCACTGGGTAAAGTGCGATTTAGCTATGGGCAACTACATTGCGCTGGGTAAAGTGCGATTTAGCTATGGGCAACTACACTGTGCTGGGTAAAGCGCGAGTTAGCTAGGGGCAACTACATTGCGGTGGGTGAAGCGCTGCTTAACTGCGGGCAATTTTATATTGGGATCCTTTAAAATATTTATTTTGTTCACTGATACATTGGCCATTTCACTGCTTTTTAGTTATGTTTAAACATTTATATGTTGGGTATTATTCCATATACTGAATTAAAAAATAAATACGAAAGGGAGTGGTGGGACTCGAACTGTGAATGCCTCGTCTTAGTGCGAACGCTCTACCATTACGCTATTGCATGTGATTTGCATAAACA
>NC_056734.1:231007417-231032417 GCF_019279795.1 Protopterus annectens | reverse complement strand
GATAGATATGTATCCCTGTCATTGATACCTCAAATGTGATCACTGCATTCAGGATTTTGTGGTTACCCTGTGGCAGATGGACCTTGAAGATAATTAAAACATGTCCAGAGAAGAGAAGATGGAGCATGGATGGATACATTAATCAAATATTGCCTCAAACATTGGGTTTATTTATTTATTTGTATTTGGTTTCAGGGTAGGGCACTGATCTTCATGGAAATTTTTCAGTCTCAGTCCAGGATTGGTTCATTTATGACATCTTTCAGTTATTCAGTTTTAAAGAATCTGGTCATGATTCCTAGCTTGGGTTGTTACCTTTAAAATACATAATCACTTGAAACATTGCAGTTTCCATTATGAAAATGTTAGTTCTATTACTAAATTTACATTTATTTTATTTTTCAAGATGTGTTTTAAGAGACAGATGATAAAAATAAGTAGAAAAAAAATAAAAAAAAATCCTTCACCTCAAGACTCGTCCATCTAATTGGCACAATAAATAATTTTGTAAAAACTGAATTCATATTTTCAGTTAATTGATATTTAAAATGAAATACTTCTGATGAGATTAAATTTTAGTCCTGGGGATTTGTTAATGTATGTGTGTACTCTGTGCTATTTCTACAAGCCTTGTTGGTGTTAGCTTGACGAGCAGTATTGCTCACTGAATATGCAAGTCACTAAGCAAGCCTACACATTTAGCAGCACCTGTTTGTGGCAAGAGCAAGAGCTAGCAGACAAAATAATGTGCATGTAGGCTTGGGCACACAAAATAAACAGCAGGTAGTATACACACACACACACACACACACACACACACACACACACACACACACACACACACACACACACACACACACACACACACACACACACACACACACACACACACACACCCTGTAAGCAGGCGTGCATGGAAAAACAACATGAGACAAGGGTATCTTGAATTACATGATTAAGAAGCACGGCAAGCTAAATGAAGAAAATGTGCTTAGATATACAAACAACAGTAATTAAATATCCATCCAAATCCTCTTTGCACATTTTGCACATGGGGTCAGGGTGTCACTTCAACAGTGACAATCATCTACAGCCAAGGTATATACTGCTGCATGGCTAACCCTGTAGCAGTAGTTTTTCTACACCACACAAACACACGTATGTCCACTTTAGAGTATTCAGGCCACCCTACTGCATGTCTTTGGAATGTGGGAGGAAACTGACACAAACACAAGAAGGACATGCAGTCTTCACACAGAAGGCACCCCAGTTGAGAAGCGAACAAGGGAACCGCTTGTTGTGATATATTTTCATGTATACAAGGGTAATCCTGTACACTTAGAGACATGTACATTAAAAATGAAATGCCTACAAGGGAAGGACGTGAGAGGGGCACAAATCTACACTGTAACAAATGGGAATAAATGTGATATGTTTTAAAAAATGCTGAGTTGCAGTAACAGATAGCAAGGACAATAGATAAATTACAGGATATTTGCATATATCATGGTCACTGCAAATCAGATGTGTATCCAGAAAGCAATCTGTTGTAATCAACAGTATGGGGTGTATTTCCCACTTATGTTGTAAAACATAAAATAAATGAACCCCCCAGCTGTTGTCTTAGACACTACAAAAATGTTCATTTTTTTCTGTTTGTTGTCAGTTGTAATTATTGAAAGGGTATTGTAAAGATGAACATGTATTAGTGAAGCATGTGTTGTATATTAATGTAAATTATAAACATTATTATAAATACAAGTTATGAAATCTAAATGTAAGTTGGACTCTGCACATTTTCTGTAACAGGCTCAGTAGAAAGTATATGGAAGTACTCTGCTATTGCAATATACATTGTAGAATTGATCATAGCTTATTAATGACATCCATATGATTGATTTCATAGCATACACAGAGGTTAAGTCTTTCATTGCTTTATGTACATGCAAGAAACAATACCAATTATTGTTATGTCAGAGTATACATCTATAACAATGTGAAAATATTGAGAAGCCTGTTCATCTGTGCAATCATTCAAATACTAGTAATAAAAGATGACAAAAAGCAATTATTTTAGCAAATTGCATGTTGTGAATTGTAGTAAGCTTGTGACTGCTCATGCATGTTGTTTATGCATGTAGTGAGGTACAGAAGGATATGAAACATGCACAGGTGTGTCACAATGATGATGATATAAACAGAATAATGATATGATATACATTGTACCATCTATCCAACTATAGCAGATGTGACATGTATACATACAAAATGAAACATGGTTATATGGCATATGCAAACATACCCATAACTCAAGATACAACTCAACTGTAGTCAGTCTCCCAACACATGGGTTGGGTTTCTGAATGTTATGAGGTATATTATTGTGCATAGGATATATTTATAGATCACAAATGGATAGGTAACCCTAACAAGATTTGGGCAAAATAAAAGTCCATACCAGCATTGAGCCATTAATAAATTAATCAGCTAATGGGCAACGGTAGCGAAGACCAGGCTACAGTTATGCAAGTATGATGCATTTCTGTTACTGTAATCAGTGATATAACTTGTGTTCTTCCTGGTGCAACTTCCACAACGATTATGTTGCGTTAAATAAGTGTATCAAAGAACATATGTGAATTCATTATATTGTAAGTGATATTTAGCCCTGCAGTGAGCCTTGCTAAAAACATCAGTAACACCTGTATGACACTACAGTAACAGACATAACTCCTAGGTGAAACTTTAACATGTAATACTAACTGACCTGTTGAAAATTTACATTGAACATACAACAAATGTGCACTGGCCTGTGACAAATGCTGTCATCCGCTACCCGTAGGTCAATTACTCTACTGCGCAGATATTGGCAAAGCCAACTGGCCTGTGACAAATGCTGTCATCCACTGCCCGTAGGTCAATTACTCTACTGCGCAGATGTTGGCATAGCCAATCATCCACTAGCCTAATGCTGCTGAATTTTGACAAAGAAGAACACATGACAAGAACTATCTCAGAATATTGATTACTTACTGTGATTTGTCTTAAACAATGTATATGTATTACATCATTATACTGGGCATGCTCACAAGGAAGTACCTCAGGTAATATGATAACATCAACTACCCAAGAGAAAACCACAAGAAAGTATCATAACTCAGGTCCAGTCACACTTTGCAATGATTTTGCAGCAAGGCAAAAATCAAGAAATGGTGTATAAGCCCCATTCCCTATAAAGCCCTAGAGTGTAAACAAAAGAATTACATGAATATATAAATGTTTGTATGAAGTCATGCAATACAGATCAGTACTGGAGAAATAAATAATGCCTGTGAGCATTCACTGATGTAGTCAGCATTTACACCTTGCCAGACTCAAACGTATGCTGAAGATAGATCTCAGAGAGCTGTGTATCAACCATTGATTCTACAGAAAGAGGCATATCTGATATGTCATGAAGAATGCACTTGAAGGGATTACATCACTACTCTATTGTAAAGGACATGGCTCCCCTAATCTGGAATGTGAGGCCAAAATAATTTGGCCATGTTACTGTGCCATATCCACATTCTTTGTCTAAGCCTCTCATGTCAACCACCATTGTCTGACAGCCACAACTTACTGGGTTCAACCCCTGCCAATCATGCTACACACTATAGACCTGTGTAGTAACTGCATCTGCAACAGGCGATAGTAATTGAGATTGTCACAAATAATACAATTGAAGGTGTGAACTAAGAAAGGGCTTTTGTCTGATGTATAAAAAGAATATAGCTATGTTAATGTTCACACAACGCTGAGCAGTCCAATATTACTGTTTGGCCAACCCACACTTTACCATCCACATTATTTTGTAAACATACAGTTTGAGATTCAAACCACAGTCTATATGTATAGATATGCTACACAAGTCATTGTTAAATACATGTGCCTCAGGAGAACACATACCACAAGAGTCATAGAACACCTATTTGACTGCCATAAAATACAAATGTGTCGAAAGGTGTTTATCTGACACAAAAATGCATAGAAATAACTTGATGCAATGTTGTATGGATCACATCAGTACACACATAATGATGTCATTTTCTGGAATTGGACAACTGCCTGTGAAAGTCATTAAGCTATCAAAATATGTATTAACCATATGCAGCATAGATAACATCTTAACACAACTGTGAGCAGAAGCATAACATGTATGTGAAGTCAGGATATCATATAATTGTGTAGCAAACCAGTTGGTTGAGATAATAGTGATGAGGGAGGCCTCTATGCTGTAATTATACACATTATGATTGTGGCTTATGCAGTTCATGCATAGCAGCATACTAATACACACTGTTAACATTCAGTCATTGTGGGTTTTTAACACATACCTGTGTGTTCACATAAGCTACATGACATTGTGTAGAATGAACACTCCATAGAAGAAGTATTAGTACAGTTCTAAGATAGTGTGTACTTGAAGGCATTTCATCATCCTATTACTACAATGTGTTCCTGAAATTTGCTTAAAGGACTGGTGTGATCTCATGCTATACATGTACACATCAGATATGTGGGTACCACCTTTGCCACCTAGATGTATATTCACACATTCTGACACAAATGAGTGAGAAGACTAATGTCTGTTTTTGAACCAAATACCTAACTAAGGTCACAAGCTAGAGGACATTGCATGAGTCAGAAGGGACACAAGAGATGTTTGCAATTGTGACAGTGCAAATTTGAAAGTATGACATAACCATTTTTGTAATAGGGTGCTACATCTGCTAAAAGAGAATGAAAATGGTGCGTGAGGCCACTATCACTGTACAGCAGCACATTATATATTTAGTTGAAGCCATCACTCACTGCTAGATTTAAACCACCTGCCTATCTATTTATACAACCAGAATGCAGTATCAACAGCAAGGACAACAGAAGAAGTCTGATTACAACTATGAGCCAGTGCAGATTTGAAAGCATTAGGATTTCAGTATGGTGCAATTTTTTTTTTTGAGGTATGCTAGAAATTGAAAGGGAGCTCTCTTCCAGTGTAAATGTCTCTTAAGTGGAAGTGTACATAATGGATCTTCTGTTAGACTATAACAGTTAGAGCAAATTCTACATGACAGTACAGACAAAGTTATATTTAAGCAATTCTGTATTAGAGCCACCCACCTATGTACTTACACAATCTAGAGATAAAAGTATCAACAGCAAGTGCCACAGGAGAAGTTATATTGCAGTACAGAGCGCACATTTGAAAGGATGACATCACTGTGTTGCATGGAATGTGATTTGACTAAAAATGCAACAGACTGATGAGGGAACCGTCTCCCAGTATGTCTTGTAAGTGGAATTCTGCATAATGGATCTTCTGATGCAGCCACTTTGACCTAAAAGTACAGACACACACATGCAGTTATGCCATTCATGCAATTCTGGATTTGAACCACCTACCTAAATAATTGCACAATCTGCAGAATTCAGTGACAACAAGCAACTGCCACAGGAGAAGTTTAATTGCAGTACTGAAATAGTGCACATTTGAAAGGATGCCATAATTGTGCTGTGGGGAATCTCTTTAGGCTAAAAATGCAACAGATTAATGGGGGAGCACTTTCCCATTGTAAATATGTCAGGTAAATGGAATTCTACACAACAGATTTTCTGATGCAGCCAGTTTGAACTGACTGTGCAGATACATACACACATGCATCGTATTTATGTAATGTTGAATTTAAACCACTTGCCTATCTAGTTATACAATCTAGAGAACACAGTATTAACTGCAAGTGCCACAGGAAAAGTCTGACTTATAAAGTGAGAGAATGTACTTTTGAAAAGATGACTTCATCATTATATTGCAGAGAAGATGTTAATGGTAAAACTGCGATGAATTGATGGGTAGCCCTCTCCCATTTTACATGTTTCTCCTGAGTGGAAATGGATACATCTGTTGTTAAAGCTATATTACCTAACACTAGGGCCACACACATACATACATACAAGTTCATCACACTGGAGTCAAACCACATACCTATCTTCTTATACAATTAAGAAAATGCAGTACAAGCTGCAAGTGTCACAAGAAAAGGCTGGTTTTAAATGTCTGATAATGCACATTTGTAAAGATTACCTCATTAGTGTGTTGCAGAGAAACTAGTGTGCATCGTAGTTTTGGGTAAAAAGGCACGTCTTGAAAGGCAGAAGTAAGAACAATGTGTTAATCATAAGTAATTACATAATGTTCACACGTGCTATCTATCTTGTCAGCCATGTATAATGTGGTAGTGTGAGACGTGTACCTATTTCACAGTATGGTGTTTTGATAATAATCACACTTGTGAAACAGTGAACTGACAACTAAGCATTCATGACTGCTCAGCTCAGGATGATCATATGCAAATAGTAATCATTTGCTGTGTAATTGCAACTGTATTCCCTCATGCTTCCTCATACTTCCTCATGCTTGACATCCTAAGGGCCTGCCCTTTCACTATGTTTTTAAAGACAAACCCTGGATGCATACTGTCTCTTGCTAATACACCATTCCTCCAACAATTTTTATGGGCGATCTTAGTACTAAGGCCTTGGCTGGAATCTCTCAAAATCTTAACATCTAAAAAAATCTATTTCAGAATGGGAGCTTTGCACTGAAAACCTTAAAAAAATAGTAGTGGAATCCAGATAAGTGATGATGTCTCCCAAGGCATCTGAAGTATCCTGTCACAACAGGAAGACATCATCCACAAATCGTGTGTAAAAGATAAGGGAACGCTCCCAGTTATGCCTTACACCAAACAGTACCTCTTCCAGGTCCTTAAGATCTCAAGACTACACACAGATAAATCTAAATTGGAGAAGGAAATAGATGAGTTTACCTCTAGATTTATATCCAGAGGTTATAGAATAGAAGAAGTGAAGGAAGGGATTCAACATACTGCTTGTCTAATGAGGAACAGAGCTGCCCCTTAGTATTTGCATCAAGGTAAAGAGAATAAAAAATATGCTGTCAGGGGGAATAATAAAACTAGCACTGCTGATAATAATAATATAAATAAGGTGAATCTATATATTAAATACAGCAGTGATGTCAAGCAGATATGCAACATCATAAGGGGTAATGGAGGATTTTATCGTCAGATGATGCTTTGAGGATATAGTGGGGGGGGGCATCCAATTTTGTTTTTATGAGAAATAAGAACTTGAAGCAGATACTGTGTGATAAGGATAGGAATAGAAATATACCCTGTAAGAAGATAGGCACTTTTCCATCTCAGCACTGTAAGGCTTGTAAATATATTTATTTGGGACATAAGTTCGTTCATCCCATAACCAACAGGGTTTATATACCTAGGTTACTTGCCACCTGTGACATGCAGAATGTGATGTATCTTGCTCAGTGCATGTGCTGCAAATCTTTCTACGTGGGTAAAACCAACTGTAGGCTAAAGGATAGGATATTTAAGCATTTATCATCTATACATAATAATACACACAGTGCTTTATTTCAACCTGTTTTTAAACATCCTGGACACTATTTTAACTATGGTGTTGCAGTCTATTCGGTTTAATAAAATGGAAAGAGATATAATTGGATACACTGAGTATTGTGAAACAATATGGATTATTAACTTGGGAGCAGATAGAAGCCCAGGTCTTAATGGGGTTGTACCTCTAAAGCCAGCCCTTAAAAGGTGTAGACATCATTTTTAATTGTTTTAACTGTTTAATTAATCAAGTAATAGTATTGGCTGTTTAAGATTTAAATAATACTGCTGTATTACTATGTGGTTGTCTGAAGAAAGGTTTCTACCTGAAAGCACTAACCACTGTTCCTTTGGATTAAAGTTTTGTGTTTTTATCCTGGTAGCCTGTTGAGTTCTTTTTTCGACAGTATAAAGAAGGTAATAATTTTGATAGTTTCTTTTCATATATTTGATAGAATATGTAAACAGTATAATGTTGACCAAGGGCTCTGGGCATGGTTCCTGACCCTCTTCCTCCATGGTAAAGCTGTAACTGCTGTTTCTAAATTGTCTGAATAATTATGACAAGGTTAAACAATGTTTATTGGAATGTTTTAAATTAACACCTGAAGCTTACAGATAAAAGTTTTGAGTGCATACACGTAAGGCCAATGAAAGTGTATGTGATTATATTGCTAAGCTAAGGACATATTTTCATAAGTGGGTGAGTGGTCTTGTCAGTTCCAAAACAAAATGCTGAATGTCTTATCTGTCTCAACTCTCACTAGTATCTAAATACAATTTCAGTGCTAGCTACAAAATGGCATCACATCTGGTCATCTGACTCTGTGGTTCCCACACTACCCCATCACTAGAAACCTTAGCCAGGATTGGCACATATGTGTCATAGTTCACACATAGAGCTTTGTGAAGGATTATTCAAGCATCTGGAAACTTTAAAACAATTCTAATGCTTCCACCTATCCTGCAGAGACTAACAAGCCATTCTCTGGTACCCCAGCATAGCAATTAGTTTACCACTAAGGTACAATAAGAGCAGGATCCCAGGCAAGACACTGTGTCTCTCTGGCTGCATTCAGACATTTGCTATACAATCTTTATGGCCTAAAAGTCATTTAATTTCAAGCTATTTTTCTTAAGGTTAAGTAGGCTGAGCTTAACTCCTTCCCTTCCAGTATCCTCTGTTAAAATATATACACTTCAACAGTTAACAACAATACAGTCTGGCATACATGTATATTTCTTTTCTGTCCATCCGGACCCACTGTTGATACATTTTTAAAACAATTGACTTTACAAATACATTTTTAGCACAAGCATCTGTACAAATCAGTTTGATATTTAAATAATATATAATTCTCTGCAAAACTCCAGCTAGCTATGCTGGCATAAGTTACACATGCACTGCCCAACTCTCTCTGGCATAGCTGGCACTACCTCACATCATCACACTCCGTACCAACCTTCTTGCAAATAAGGACTATAGACATAAAAACAGGTGTGATTCTGATTAAATTCAGAACAGATTTTTCTTCTATTAATGTTTTATCATGGTACTTGCAGTATATTAGACATTATACAGATAATACAGGTACATAGTTACAGAACTCTCATGTGTGGTGACTATGTATTTATTTGAAGCATGTTTTAATTCTTGTTATGTAATTGCATATTTCTATGACATGACTAATTAATACAGTCAATACATGTACAGCAGACATCTATGTGCCATAATTAATATACTTTTGAACACACATGGAAATGAAACCACATTAATCCTATCACTTAATGTGTGACTATCAGCAATATTGTCTACATGTGGCTATGCTTGTAAGATTGTAACTAATGCCTTGCAGTTTTTCTAGGAAGATATGAGTATTTTGTGAATGATTATGAAACATGAGGGACTTAGCATGTTAATGCTGATGGAAACCCCACTGTATGGAAACACTGTAAAGCATGGAAGTTGATGGGCAGCATGTTTCATAACTCTGTTTACAACTGCAGCATCCCATATGGTCAACATTCAGTTCTGCAGCTTGTTCAATCATTGCACTGGTTTAGATTTCAGTTTGACAGAATGATCTAGCAACACATTAACCTTTATAACCCCATGATCACTGCACATCAAAAGTGGCAAAACTTGACTTGAAGTAACAGTAATTTCATTAGGAACACAAGCATTTTCTAGTATGTCCATTCCCTGGTAGTTTTTTTTTTTTTGTTTTGCAATCTGAAACAATTGTTGTTCCTGAACATACAATGTGAATAATTTCTTACTAATGTTGTTGAATCAATATTATTCCAGTCTGTTTTGGATAATTTTAAGTCCCCTGCTAATATTATTCTTCTCTCCTGTATTTCATATAAGAAATGGATGAATTCTTCTAGGTCATCAGCACATGACATTGGTGGTCTATACACTCCATGTTCCAGTGTTATCTTTATTGTCACAGTCACACAGTCTATAGTATTGGAATTATAAGTGAACATGTAATAAACACAGGTCTCATAACTACCTTTAATCCCTGTCATAACATCTCCACCTGATTTTTTGTCAGAATGTCTGTTACAGTATAAACATTTATACAGTGACAGAACCGGTTTCCAGTCATTGTTTTTTAACCATGTTTCATCAATAATAACAACTTCAATCTTGTGGGAACGTAGCAAATTTTCCAATAAAAAAAAATATTATTAATGCTCTTAGCATTAACAATCATCAGAGATAGCTCAGATGTTATCTGTGAACTGTTAAATTTTCAACCTGGCAAAAATTCTGCCTAGTATTAGTTAAATATTGCAAAATATCTGGTGCAAAAATTCTCTTCCTTTATCTTAACAAATACACGCCATCCTATCTAAACACATGCCCAAAATTAGGCTTGGATGCTCTACACATTTCTGTTTTTAAAACAGGACCTTTTTTCCTTGTAGGCATTTGCCCAAAAAATCCTTTCATTCATGATGACCTAACTATCCTTTCTATATGTGATTGTATAAAATACATCCTAATGCCAGTACAAGCTATACTGTCTGTGAAGGCTGTAAGTTCCTTACTAACAGCTAGAGAGTCCTTGTGAATTAGATCATTTGTATCAACATGAATGAAAACAGATCCATACTTCTTACATTAAGGCATTCCAAGGCTTGTCTCACATCTTCTATGTTTGCTCCTGGCAAGTATAACACTAGTTGATGTTCATTATCTTCTCTGCAAATGTAAGTACCAGTTCCTCTAATAACTGAATCCCCAATTACAAGAATATATTTTCTAACCAGATCTGAAGAATCTTCAACTTCCAGTATAGTAATATCTATGCTGTCAGTTATTACAAATAAATTATCTTCATCACCATTATTCTTATTAATCCCACTGTTTCATTTTGTATGAAATTTGCAAGCAGACAATTCCCATCCAGATGGCTTTGTACATCCACAGCTTGAGCCATGTAGTCAACATCTTTCTCTTCTTTTTTCTTACAGTAATGTTCTTCAATCCTTCCACGTTCAGTTTTGCTTTCTTCCTTTTCACCTGCTGTTTGCCTAGTTTTTATACATTTTCTTTTCGAAAATGATGCCTTTTTCTGTTGACTGAAGGTTTTCTGATAGAAAAATGTTATCATTCCCTGTAATCTGAATTATTGCGTAACAAACAATGTCCTTTTTAGTATGTGTTCTCTTTACTTTACAGACATATATCAGGTTCTTTTTCTTCCTTGTTATTTGTTGTGAACTTCTTCCTTTCTTTCTTTTTTTTTTGTTTCCTTCTAAACACTCTGAATTCTCAGATTGTTGAATACTTGCATCCAGAATTCCAACGTTGTGAGGGGCATCATACTGTTTCATAGGGGTTGAGTGATCTTTACAGACAATAGACACATAATTTCTTAAATGTGCTCTATTTGCTCTTTGTCTAATGTTATTTATCTCATCACTCCAGTCATTAATATATGAAACAACAGTTCTCCAAGCCATGCCAATTGCACAAGTGCAATTGTCAGTAAGTCTAGATTTACTTCTAATAATGGTAAGCAAATCATCCAACTTTTGACATGAGAAACACAGATCATCTGTGCTATCAGGTGTTACCTTTAAATATGCATAGCATTTATTACACATTCCAAGATATTTGTGCTTTAGCAAATCATTAATGGCATATGTGATGCCCCTGCACTGGCCCAGTAATCAAGGGACCTCAGTCCTCACCACTAACACCAGTGAGGGAGGATGACAAGTACACACACACAGTAGAGTACAATTTCCCTTAAGTGCATGCAGAGATCACAGTCAGTCTAGGGCTGGTTTCTCTCTCTCTCTCTCTTTCTCTCCAGATCCCCAGTAAGACTCCCTACTGGCACAGCTATAGGGTTAAGATCTCAGCCAAGTGGTCAAGCCAAAACCTCCAGCACCCTCTCTGTCCAACAAGTGCTTCATGTCCCTGCCCAAGTAGCTGATATGCACACACTTTGAGATTTGATTTATATACAAACACACACACACACACACACACACACACACACACACACACACACACACACACACACACACACACACACACACACACACACACACACACACACACACACACACACACACACACACACACACTCCTGGGAAAGGCTGGCACAGTTTTATTAGCTATGACTCCTTCTCCCCAGACTATAAGGTAGTACAGTTGCTGACAACCACACTTGATCAGCTACTATAAGGCCCTTCCCAAAGCGTGACCAATTCTATTGTGTAATGTTACTATTATCCAAATGGTAAGTATGAACACAACTTTTAAGGCTATTTAGGAGTGGCCTATAAAGTGTCACCAAATACATATGCAAGTGCTCTAAGAGCTTAAATACCTCTAAACAAACCAGCCACAATTAGAAGGTTTAAATATATTTAATAATAAATAATAAAAGCACAAGTAAAAACTCAATAAGTCAGCACAATGACAACAGAGTTTAGAATCACAGGAAATATTTAAAAATAACATTGCCAGACAGTCTGAAATAAATACAGAAAACATCTAAACTAATCTTTACTGTTTTCCTATCTATATCTGAGAGATACTATGCCCTAAATGACTTACTTACAGAGCAAGACAAGTGCTGATGAGAGGTTGTTGTCAGATCCAAAGACAAATACAAAATGCAAAGACTCACTCTCTGAGACAGTTCTTAAATTACTATCAAATATTACTGCTGAGTTATCTCTGATTACATTATTCTTTGTCATCTCTGCTTTCAGTTCCCAGGCTAACAAAATCTTAAAATTTAGCACCTCTGTGTCGAAAATACTCATCTCTCAAAAGTTTGTCTGGAACTGGAAGTTGTAAAACAGTTAAACTCTTTTACCTTTGAAACCTGTAATTATGTCTGTTTCTAGACAATAGAAAATCTTTCTAGCTCTAGACATCCTGTCTCTTTGCATTAACTAACTTTATAGCATAGCCATAGACAACTTCAACTTATTTTCTTAGAGTTTTGCAAGTTAACTCCGTATGTTCCAAGTACTTCTACCATGAAAACATACATTTGCACAGGCATAACATTTACACACATTTCTGCTCTTTTCCAGTAGGCAACACTGTGGTTACATTCTTGAAGTTCAGCACATTGCATGCAGTTTAACACATGCTTCTGCACCAGCAGTTTAATACACACATACCATATAGTTCTCTTACATTTGTATGACAAGCCTATAGATCATATTAAAATTCAAAAATGACATAGAATTATTTACAAAATTCTAGTTAGCTGGGCTGGCAGCCTTACAATTCTATATAAACTATATTAATACTTTTAAGTGACATATAATTATTTACAAAATTCCAGCTATCTGGGTTGGCAGCATTTTTTTTGTCACAACATACTTATTTAAAGAATCCATATTCAGTTTCAAACAAATAAAGAGTTATAAAAGAAAAGAATAATCAAAATCAGTAACCACAGAATTCAAAGAAAATGTAAATCAACTTCTGTAAGAAAAATCATACAAGCAATATACAACTGAATGCTACAATAAGTACAGTAAAGTTATTGTTCTGACCGTATAAGGTCTGAAAGTCTGACAAAAGCTGAAATTCCTTTATGTCTTTCACTATCGCTTGCATTTGCACTTCTTTTTAATAGTAAAGGTCAATTAATCAAGATATGATTGTATAGATAAGGTCCAGATTGTTCTCTCTGCAGTCTGTGTGAATTTATAGCTGATTATGTCCCTTGGGATGGCTGGAGCTTGCCTGTCTAATCCTATCCTTTTCTAACAACCAATAGTGAAAATTTAAAGGTAAAACAAGAAATTATAAATCAAAGCAAATATTTCTGTCTACAAGCTATCCATTGCTTCCTACAGACAGTGAAAAACATTGGTAAAAATAAAATTCAAATAAAACTTCTCTTACCAGTGAACACCACAGTAAATCACAAACCAAGATCGAATTGTTTAGATGAGGACATAAGGAGGATAGCATTGGCTTAATAACAAATGTAGCAGACAGTTACTCACATACCATTAATATAGGTTCATAGGTTCATAGGTTCATACTAGGCTATCTGCCCGAGGGCATTTATAAGCCTAGCCCATAGTTTTGTGGCTTACGCCACCCCTTTAGTTTGGAGAAACTATGCCCATTATTTTGTGTGCCTCTGTCGAGCAGTGACACTGAGGTAACCCCTGGGGTGTATCTGCGATCCCCCATCCATTGGTCAAGATTCCTCTTGAAAAAGGCCAGCGAGGTGCTCTGCCTCACATAAACCGGGATTTTGTTCCACAGCATAGGGAGTCTTTGGGTGATGAATCTATCCCTCCAGCACGTCCTATTAATAACCGTGTCGAGGTTTAAGTCTCCCGCCCTTGTGGCTCTGAGGGATCTAGATTTTTGAGATGAAGCATGTTCATCAAATCTGGGTTTGACATGGCCTTGTATGTCAGGCATAGGTCACCTCTGAGCAAGCGGTAAGCAACTGAATATAACTGGAGTTCTTTCAGTCGGGCAGCATAAGACAGATTTTGAGACCCTTTATCCTTTTGGTGAGGAACTTTTGGCCTCTCCAGCTGCTGCAAGTGTCGGGTCAGATACATTCGAATGGGGCATTGTACTCGATCATTGGTCTGATGAGTGATGAGTATAGGGAAACTATGACTTCCCTTGATCTAGATGTGAATCCCTTCATGATAAGGTGGGCAATGTAGAAGGTCTTCCTAACTACTTTAGCAATATGGGTGTTGAATGAAAGGCTACTGTCCACCTGGGTTCCCAGGTCCCTGATAACTTCTTCTGTGATCAAGGGATTGCCTCCTATATGGTAGCTAGGGGTAACCTTATTTTTCCCGAAGGGTATGACTATGCATTTCTTGGCATTTAACTTTAGGCCATGGCTCTGGCACCCGTTATCCATTTCTATGAGACCCTTCTGAAGGATATCTGTGTCGGATGTGTTTTCAACTATGGCGCCCAGTTTGCAGTCATCTGCAAACTTTGTCAGCCATAACCCTCCTGTGTTTGCTTGTACTTCAGAAAAGTAGATGCCAAACAAGAGTGGGCCCAGGACTGAGCCCTGTGGGACACCACTTGTGACAGGCTTTGAGTTTGACATGGCGCCAACAACTCTGACCCTGTGGGTTCTGTCACTCAGCCAGTTTGCAACCCATCTTGTAATGTATGGGTTTACATTTAAGTTGATGAGTTTATCAATGATGCCCGAGTGGGGTATTGTATCGAAAGCCTTCGCCAGGTCTAGGTAGGCTGTATGGACTGCCTTTCCTTCGTCAATGGCCTTGGTGACTGTTTCGAAAAAGTCAACCAAGTTTAAGAGGCATGATCTGCCTTTGACAAAGCCAAACTGGGTTGGATCCAAAGTCTGCAAATTCCCTATGTCTTTATTTATGAGATCCATTATGATCCTCTCCATGGCTTTGCAGATAAGGCTTGTCAAGCTAATGGGACGGTAATTTCCAGGGTCGGTGGAGGCACCGCCTTTGTGGAGTGGGACCACAGTCGCTGTGCGCCACTCCTGATGCGTATCCGGAGGTGAGACTAAGATTAAACAGCTGTCCTAACTGTGGGTTTAATTCCTCGTTGAGTTCATGGAGCACACAGCCGGGGACACCATCAGGTCCCATGGATGCTGTGTTCTTTGCCTTGGAGAGCAGTTCTCACCTGGACGTTAGAGATGTTTGGGGGCTACAATCATTTGGTATAGATATCTCTCCTTTAGGGGAGGGGGAGAAGTTTGCACTGAACCTGTCAGCCAGTATGTTGGCAATGTCTGTAGGATCAGTAATCTTCACATCATTTTGAACTAATTCTGAGCATATCTGGGAGTTTCCTCCTAGGTTTCTGACATAGCTGAAGAATGCCTTATGGTAGTCTTTAGAGTGCTTAGCTATTTGTTTCTCAAAACTAGCTCTGCATGATTTTATGAGAGCTCTTAGGTTTTTACTGATAGTGATCAGCGGTGTCTTACCTTTAAGGATTTTGCTCTATCTTGTAGTAGCTTTCTCCTTTTGTTGTAGAGTTTGTTTATGGCTGGGGTCCACCAGACTGGACGCTTGCCTTTGGTACAAAGAGTCTTTGTTTTGCTTGGGATTGCCTGATCCATGCAGCCTGCAGGTGCTGGTAGAAGGCATTTGTAAGTGATTCAGCGGTTTGAGTAATGTTTACCGCCGCTCAGGGGCCTTAAAGGAGACCACACTAGTCTTTAAAAGTGTGAAGTCGGCTTTGAGAAGTTCTTTACTGTGGTCTTTTTATTTGGTGGGGCGGGATGAGGACCTCCAGCGAGATTAGTTTGTGATCTGATCTCACCAGTGAGGGGTATACTTCCGGCGTTGAACATTGTGCTCCCATGTTCGTGATGATGAGATCAAGTATGTTTTCTCCTCTTGTGGGGATGGTGACTAGTTGTTCCATGGCATTTGAGTTTATGAATTCCAGGAACTTTTGGGCTAGAGTGTTTGGGCTTGAGTAGTGTTCCCAGTCTATATTAGGGTAGTTGAAGTCACCTAGTATGATGGTGTTTGGAGATACATTTATCCCCTCCAGTGTTTTCAGGAAGGCCATATGAGGTTCCTGAGTTTGCGAGGGTGGCCTGTAACATGCTACAAATTGCAGAGCAGTCTTGCCTATGGTTAATTGCACCTGGATGGTTTCTGATGCATCGTGCGTTGCCACCAATCTAGAGGTATGGGTGTCCTTGATGAATATGGATACCCCTCCTCCTTTCTTGGTATTGTCCAGGTTTTGGGGCCGGAACGCATGATATGAGGTAAAACCTGATAGTGTTGGGGTGCTCTCAGGAGCCTTGAACCAGGTTTCTGTCACAGCACAGACATCAATGTTCTCCATACTGAGAAGGGCCTCGAGTGCGTGCATCTTGAGGTTGAGACTTCTGGCATTGAGCAGCATTACCCTTAGTTTTTTCTTTGTTGTGTTCTAGGGTGGTAGGTTTAGAATTTGAGCCTTGCCTAAAAAAGGCACTATGGGGGTGGCAAGAGCCTTTGCCAAAATCTGGAATCCCAGGGTGACAAGTGCAAGCCGTCCCTTGCGAGCAGCGTGGCTTGTCCAGCATGTCATCCCAGGCAGACAGACATTGGATCCCCTTTGAATGACACCAGAGTTTAAGCCAATTGTTAAAGCTGATCATCTTATCTCTGTATTGTGGCATCATTCGTGGTGAAGGTAGGATACTGCTCAAGGTCAGGGTCATACCTGCTTGGGCTACATAATCAGAGAGCTCCTCTATGTCTCTTTTCATGTAGTCCAAGGAGGTACATCTCAGGTCGTTAACACCAGCGTGGACAATGATTGAGTCGTACTTGTACCTGCTGTTGAGAGACCTGAGTGCATGTGTTATGTGGTGGATTCTAGTACCCGACAGGCAGCTTACTGTGACCTTCTCCTTACTCAGTCTGGTGAGCGGGACGTCAGTGTGTCTGACCATGGAGTCACCAATGACTAGTGTGTCTGGCATTGTGTTTGGCCTTAAGGGCTGTGACTGCTTGACACTCTGACTGTGTGGTCTATGTGTTGCAGGTGTTGTGTTCTGAGGTGGTAGTTGTTTGGGTGTCTGCTTTGGTGGTCTCTGCTGTTTTGGTAGATTTTTGATCAGAGCCTCCGAGTATGTCTTTGTGTGTTTATGTGTATGATTTGAGGTTGTGATGGTATTATGTGAGACTGGGTCTATAGTGTGTGTGGTTACCTTCTCCTCCTGTCTGGTCTTGCCAGTCCTATGTTGAGAGAGCTCAGCCTCCAGTTTGGCCGTATAGTTGCATCTCTCGCATGTATTTGTGTTTTGTGGGAGGAGGAGAGGGTTGTCTGTGTACATGAGGCAATTGTAACATTGCCTCAATATTCCCAGGTTCACCAGCTGAGCAGGAGAGGACATTAGCAACTGATCCCTCGTCATGCTAAAGGGAATAGACAGAAAAACTTAAAAAAAGGTTTTGGGGGATGTGGGTGACCGAGAAACGGGGTTTGCTTTTTTGGGGTACTTTCTATAACAAGAGTGCTGTATTGAGGTGATAAGTACTGTAGGAGCAAGTGCTTGGCTATACAGATAGAGAATAGTCTACTTGGGAGTCAAGTAGAGATAATTTATAGTTGTAGGATACACTAAATAGAACAGTAGTATACTTTGAGGAAGGTAGTTTTAAGGGAAAATTTGAAGAGTGGACTTTAGGTAGCCCTAATAGTTTAAATTTGATTAACCGGCGCTGCCCTAGTGTGCAACGGTAGCAGCTCCATCCTTCAGCGCTAAAAGCGTGCTTTATAGCAGGGGGCTGGAAAAAACAGGAAATGACCCAAAATGGCCAACAAATTACTAGTTGCTGCTTCTAACCACTCCTCTGAGGACAAACAAGCAGCTCAGTACTCCCCACTCCCACTGGTGAGTAAAGAAACTACCTCTGGCCACACAAGAAAATGGAGGAACACAGAAACCAAATACAAAGCCCAGGGATCAGAAAAATCTGATCACTGGAACAACTAGCTAGGAAAGTTTAGGAAAGGAGAAGTATTTTTTTGTTTTTTTTGCAAACAGACAGAAAAAAATGCAGTAAATGCTGTGTTTTCGACTAAATTGCTATCAAAGGCTGGTACACTTGAGTGTACTAGCCTGTTTGTTACTTTTAAGCAATACTTTAGCCAACAAGTGCAATCAACAATTTAAGCACACAAAAACAGGAAAATAAGGTAATAAAACAGTAATATAGGCACAAACAGTAGTCGAAAAGCTCAAAAGATCGAAAAATGCAAACTAAAAAGTTTAAAAATACTTATGATCAAGAAAGTTGCTTTTTCTGCTCTCTGCTGGCTTAGGAACTCTGCAGGGGACCACGAGGAGCTATGCCAAGTTCTCTAATGCCAGAAAAGCCCGCCAAAGCGTGCTTTATAGCAGGGGCTGGAAAAACAGGAAATGACCCAAAATGGCCAACGAATTACTAGTTGCTGCTTCTAACCACTCCTCTGAGGACAAACAAGCAGCTCAGTACTCCCCACTCCCACTGGTGAGTAAAGAAACTACCTCTGGCCACACAAGAAAATGGAGGAACACAGAAACCAAATACAAAGCCCAGGGATCAGCAAAATCTGATCACTGGAACAACTAGCTAGGAAAGTTTAGGAAAGGAGAAGTATTTTTTTGGTTTTTTGTTTTTTTGCAAACAGACAGAAAAAATGCAGTAAATGCTGTGTTTTCGACTAAATTGCTATCAAAGGCTGGTACACTTGAGTGTACTAGCCTGTTTGTTACTTTTAAGCAATACTTTAGCCAACAAGTGCAATCAACAATTTAAGCACACAAAAACAGGAAAATAAGGTAATAAAACAGTAATATAGGCACAAACAGTAGTCGAAAAGCTCAAAAGATCGAAAAATGCAAACTAGAAGTTTAAAAATACTTATGATCAAGAAAGTTGCTTTTTCTGCTCTCTGCTGGCTTAGGAACTCTGCAGGGGACCATGAGGAGCTATGCCAAGTTCTCTAATGCCAGAAAAGCCCGCCAAAGCGTGCTTTATAGCAGGGGCTGGAAAAAAACAGGAAATGACCCAAAATGGCCAACGAATTACTAGTTGCTGCTTCTAACCACTCCTCTGAGGACAAACAAGCAGCTCAGTACTCCCCACTCCCACTGGTGAGTAAAGAAACTACCTCTGGCCACACAAGAAAATGGAGGAACACAGAAACCAAATACAAAGCCCAGGGATCAGCAAAATCTGATCACTGGAACAACTAGCTAGGAAAGTTTAGGAAAGGAGAAGTATTTTTTTGTTTTTTTTTGCAAACAGACAGAAAAAATGCAGTAAATGCTGTGTTTTCGACTAAATTGCTATCAAAGGCTGGTACACTTGAGTGTATTAGCCTGTTTGTTACTTTTAAGCAATTCTTTAGCCAACAAGTGCAATCAACAATTTAAGCACACAAAAACAGGAAAATAAGGTAATAAAACAGTAATATAGGCACAAACAGTAGTTGAAAAGCTCAAAAGATCGAAAAATGCAAACTAAAAAGTTTAAAAAATACTTATGATCAAGAAAGTTGCTTTTTCTGCTCTCTGCTGGCTTAGGAACTCTGCAGGGGACCACAAGGAGCTATGCCAAGTTCTCTAATGCCAGAAAAGCCCGCCAAAGCGTGCTTTATAGCAGGGGGCTGGAAAAAACAGGAAATGACCCAAAATGGCCAACAAATTACTAGTTGCTGCTTTTAACCACTCCTCTGAGGACAAACAAGCAGCTCAGTACTCCCCACTCCCACTGGTGAGTAAAGAAACTACCTCTGGCCACACAAGAAAATGGAGGAACACAGAAACCAAATACAAAGCCCAGGGATCAGCAAAATCTGATCACTGGAACAACTAGCTAGGAAAGTTTAGGAAAGGAGAAGTATTTTTTTGGTTTTTTTTTTTTTTGCAAACAGACAGAAAAAATGCAGTAAATGCTGTGTTTTCGACTAAATTGCTATCAAAAGCTGGTACACTTGAGTGTATTAGCCTGTTTGTTACTTTTAAGCAATACTTTAGCCAACAAGTGCAATCAACAATTTAAGCACACAAAAACAGGAAAATAAGGTAATAAAACAGTAATATAGGCACAAACAGTAGTCAAAAAGCTCAAAAGATCGAAAAATGCGGAATATGGAAAACATTATATAATTGTGTGACATACTTCTGGATTCAAACCCTTGGCAGTATAAAATAAAAGTGTACATACAAGAACATTATCTTGGGTCACTACATAGATAAGATAAGATAAGATAAGATTAGATTCCGTTATTGTCATTGCACAAGTACAACAAAAATTGTAGCAATCCTCCTAATGTGCATTTCACATAAAATGAATATGAATAAATAAGAGAATGATATACAATACAATACCAAACAATACAATATAATACAATGCAATGCAGTTGGCATACCACATAGGAATGCAGTATGTCACCACATTTTCAATAAAGCAGCAGTAAAAAGACAGCAGTAGCTTCTCTTGCAGGTGTTTTTTTCCTGAGGATACTCAGGAAGTGGAGTCTCTGATGTGCCTTTGTGACTGTCTCTGTGGTGTTTATAGACCAGAAGAAATCTTCTGCCACATATATACCTAGAAACCTGAAAGCAGGAACCCTTTCCACAAGTCTCCATTGTTGTATATTGGGTTGTGATCTGTGTTGTTCCTCCAGAAATCTATTACGAGAATAGGAAGTCATAATTAATTAAGCTGAAATCACACATTGTAAGGGACACTGACAGGTTGACGAAAGGGAGAATATAAGAGTCAGCCTTCATCACAGTTGTAGCAGTAGAAACATCCTTTAGGGTGTACAGACATCCAGAAGCCTAATGGATATGTAAGCGTAACTGTATGCACTTTACTAATTTTAGTCTGCTTTGCTGTAGTGCAGTGGACTTCAGCATACTTGTATGGAAGTAACTGTAGTAGTATGGTCTAAGGCAAAAACTCACCAGGCTTTACCACAGGACATGAAATACCATTTACTGTGAGTTAGTACCGTTGATCTGTTCAAGGCATGATTCAAATACTGAGGACATAGACTGATAACACAGAGGGAGAAATGAAAGAGACTGGGAGGAGAGGTAGACAGACAGACAGAACACATTTCTGCTTATGGGCCATTTCCAGCCATCTTTGCTGTGTGTTACTTTTAAGTTTGCCATCATTAGTATTCTGCCATGCTCCCTGCAATAAAGGTTTCCCCATAAGGAGCAAGCAGATTAAGACAGAAGGAGGATAATGCTGGGTTTAATAACATATATAGCCAACAGTTACACACTAAATAGCCATATAAAAAGCATGCAAGTCATATGAAAAGCAATTAATAAGACTTTGACATACTTCTTTATTAGAACCCTAGACAGTATGCAAAACTCAGTCTATAGATATGAGAATTATCTCAGTACACCACATAAGAAGTCCTACTTCACAAAAAGTTGAAATCACACAATTGAAGGGACAGTGACAACAGTTTAAAGCAATAGATTATGTACACATCAGGCTTCATCCCAGTACTGAGGACTGTAACATCCCATAAGGTGTGCATTACATCAGCCTAATAAATGTCTCACAATAGTGCTTTCAGTCTGTATTTCTATAGCACAGAAGTGTTAAGCAGATTTGCACAAAGATAACTAGACTACTGCAGGTGAAGGCAAAACCTCACCAGTTTTTAGCACAGAAAATTAAACACCCCTTAGCATCAATCAGCATTGGTACACGATGTCAAGCTCCGCACAAATGCTGAAGACAAAAAGTAAAGGCTTTTCTACAGGCCATTTCTGGCCATGTATATTTTGTGTGATTCTATCTCTTTGATCAGATTAAATGTGTGAAGAAGGGGTTGATAGGACAATTGAGAAAATGTCGGGCAAGGTGAGGGTAATACAGTTGAGAGAATAGAGAAATGTTCAGGATGGTGGTGGAAAAGCACCATAACAATCCACTTCCTTAGAACATAAATGTTGACTTGTATACAGAAATTTGATGAATTTGGAGAGTCCTCACATCAGGGTGTAGGACAACAGCATTATGTTGTGTGGCCAATTGAACCAAACCAACTTTGTCAACAAGACACATGGGTGAAGTTGAGAGTTAAGTATGAGGTGTAATTTTGTTATGGATACATCTGCCTTTCTATTTCCACAGATGCTTTCAAATAAGTAGTCGCATGCTGCTCTCTGTCCAGAAGGCTCTTGTTTCCTGTGCTTGTCTTTTGTCTCCCATTTCACTCTAAAACCTCTCTCCAATTGACTGCAGTCTGCTTTTCTGGCATTCCTAACTTTGTGTTTGTTTGTCTATTGCCCTCTTACCTATCAGATCAGATCTGGTGCCAGATTTTTAATTGATATACTGCTGCCTAGTGGTGTTTTATTTTTAGGTACTGATCTAGTCATCCTTGCTAAGTATGGTGTCCAAACTGTCATGCTTTCATGAAATTTTCAACTTTTCTGTACAAGCTGAATGAATATCCCTTTGTACATCCTCTGTTTCATTATGCCTCTCCACTTTGGATGCAGGAATGAACTAATCTACTCCTATGAGATTAAAATTTCATATCATTACAACTTTCTGTATTCCTTTACCAGGACCTTATTTTTTTTTTAACAATCCATGTTCTGTCCTTTAGTATCTAGCCATTGATATGTTGTCTTTAAACATCAGCTCTCACTCGTGTTCCTTTTAGTATGACTGCCAACAGTCTTCATGTACATTAAATTATATGCAGTACGTAATGTACACGTCTATCCCTTCCCATACCTTCCCCCACCAGTTCAGCCTAAACAACTCATATCCTGGGAAGTCAATATTGTAATTACTTTCATTCATGCCCAAATATCACATCTGCCATTCTACTTATTCTTCTGTCACTGTCTAAACCTCCTCCATTTTCTTTCCCAATACCCTAGAATTACTAGACATGATCGTCACCTTCTTGCTAGTCTTATTTGTGCTGTCCTGTTCTTAGGTCGCTCTGTTCACCCATTTTTAATGTCTAACTTATACCCTGCATCACAGCATTTTTGCATATATATCTATGCAACATATCTTATTCATTTCCTTATCATTCCTATTAGAGCTAAAGCTGTGCCAGTCCCCTACCCCAAGTAGCTCTTCAACTGAAAAAAAAGAGTAGCACTTCCCTGTAATAACCCCAGTCACTACATTCTAGCAATCAGATTGCATAGTTACATTGACACCCCCATCTCCACAACTCGCTTTTCCACTGAAGAGCAAAAAGGAAATAAAAAAGAGCAGTTCGACAATGTTGGCCACTCTTGTATGTGGTCTTGTGGCTGCCTCTCTTTCTGAACAATATGGTGGCCAACATCAAGCAATTTGCCAGACACAAGTCTAGAATTTAAACAAAGAATATAGCCTCAGGCAATAAAACAACCAGAGCAAAAAGAAGCAAATGAGAAAAAACACCGTAGCACTGGATGTAACACAGCAGAATATCCAATTTATTGTAAGTAAGCGCTTTCAATGGTTCACCTCTTCATCAGACTTGATAAAAATGACTTAAAACAACCACATTAAATAGTATTCCAATTAACATTAATTACTTTAATTAAAAACAATTAAAGTATTTAAAGCCAAACTTAACATTTTTAAAAACATCACAGCATACATAAACTAAACAAGTGTCTCAACTGTCTCGCTTTCGGGAAAGGTTTAATGGAGACCATGTTATTCAAACCAGGCACTTTATCAGCGCGCAGTAACATAATCCATTTTTGTTCAGCCACCTCAGTAATATTCCTCATATCTCCTCCCCTTTTTCTGACTGCAAGTATTTCCAAGACCAAAAACTTAAACATGCTCACTACCTTCATTCTTGATATGCATAGCCAAGGCACTACTTTCCTTTTTATTTCTTATATCCCTCATATGTTCAAGTATCCTGTCTTTGAACTGACGATTAGTCATGCCATATAATATGAAAAACATCTGACACAATAAGTCAAATATATTACATTGACTGTTTTACAGTCAGCATAGTGAGAGAGCTCTATTCTGAAGCCTAGCTTAGGGTGTGTACAAAGCTAGTGCTTGTGTGTATATATGCACAGGCAGTGCAACTCCAGCAGTATATGTACCTACTCTATCTGATCTAAGAGTAGTCTTATTTAAACTAGATTTATAAGAAAGATGGTTCTTTAGGATCTTATTATTTCGAAAGCTAAACTTAATTTTGTCTCCTACTATCTCCTTCAACCCATCCAATGTAGAGAGTATATTCCAGTTTTTATTAATGACATTGCAGATCATATTTATATTACTAACATATGTCAAAGTTATTCTCATGTCATTACTACTCTCATTAGTGATCTGTCGTAGCATCTCAATACTCTCAACAACACTACCTACATGTGGGTCACATACCGTTGCATTGCTGGTAAAGTATGGTTTACACCTACCATGTCTATCTTTCCATGCCTATTTAATGTGCCTGTCTATATCTTTACTTTTATAACCCCTTTCTATAAAATCCAGTTTAAGGGGCTCTAAAGCTGAATTTA
>NC_056734.1:230982417-231002417 GCF_019279795.1 Protopterus annectens | reverse complement strand
ATGAATGATTTGATAGTATTACAGTACAAATAAGGATATATTTATTTGCAGTCAGTAGTCATATCGTTAATAAGGATCTTACTTAAAGAAGCACAAAGACCATAACTAATCTCAGAGTCCTGTGACACATAGGTCAAGCATTAAGAATTAATTAGTACACAGCACTTAAATCTTACTTAGTAGTTATTCATCAGTAAAACTCATATCAATGTTGTGTTTCTTGTTTTGCACACATGCATTATATTTACTTTTCAACACTACCGTTCTTATTTTGTATACACCCGTGGTCTCCAACCTTTTTTGCACCAATGACCGGTTCCATGCAAGATAATTTTCCAAGGCCCAGCCATTGCCTGCACATAAAAATAAAGCATAATAAAGTGCATAATAAATGCAACTCACCATCTACTCTGTAATTTAATTTTGGTTGCTGTCATTGCAGAAGAAACTTCTTCACAAACATAGGATGTTGGAAATGGATGCAGGGTTTTCAGTGCTTATTCTAGCAACTTTCTAAGTTTGTAAAAGCAATATTTAAATCTGTCTCTATTATTTGTGGCTCTGTCCTGATTTATTGTGTGATAGGCTTAGAGGTATGGTCGAAAGGTATGCAAACCTAATGGAAACCTTTTTATGAATCTAGCAACTTTCTAAGCGTATAAGAGCAATATTGAAAATCTGTCCCTATTATACGTGACTCTGTCATACCTCTCAACTGTCCAGATTTTCACAGAATGTCCAGATATTTGCCTCCTATTTTTGGTCTGTTCCTCAAAAAATCTGTGTTTTTTCTGGATTTTTGTAGTGATCGAGGACACACACACACACACATACACACACACACACACACACACACACACACACACACACACACACACACACACACACACACACACACACACACACACACACACACACACACACACACACACGCACACACACGGTCCGTTCTGCTTTCATGCTGGCATTCACTCACACACACATACAGAAACATAGACACGTGCACTTTTTTCCATTTCATTTATTTTTATTTTGCACTCTCTAAACAACAAAAGCACTGCTTAGCGAGTATAAAATAATGGCTCGATCAATCTTACTGTTCACTCTCTCATACACACATACAGTCTCTTCTGCTTTCACATGCATGCACATACTCATTCTGCTTTCACGCACATATTCACTCACACAAGATTGCTCTCACTCTCTCAATCTCTCACACACAGACATACATTCTGCTTTCATGCATGCATTCACTCATACAAGATCATTGTCACTCTCTCTCGATCTTTGTCACTCACACACATGCATTCTGCTTTCATGCTCACATTCACTCACACAAGATCACTCTCACTCTCTCTCAGTTTCTCACACACACAGTCTCCTCTGCATTCATACATGCATTCACTAACACACGAAGACAGAAACATAAACATACTCACACACATACATATACACATTCACTTTTTTGTTTTCCCTCCCTGCCTAAAAGTTTCTGCACAGCCTGGTACCATAATGATCCACGGCTGGGTACTGGTCAGCCTCCCTGTGGTTGTGAACTGGTGGTATGCACAATCTAGCCTCAGAACCTTACTGTAAACAATTGTCTGAATCTTAAATAAACTTTAATTGTTCTTATTGTGACCCCAGGCCACAAGTGAAAATATTATTTTGATCATTTCACTTATGCAGTTTTCAAATTCCAATAAATAAATAAATAACCAGTGAATAATCAAATAAATAAATGTTTGTGATGCACTCACATAACTACAGCAGTAGCATACATCTCAAATTGCAGTCTGCAGTGGGCTGTTAACTGCTTGTAACCTAGCTGAAGATCAAACTCAAGATTTATTAGCAGAATCACCAGTCACAAGGAGAAAACATAGAATACACAGTTTATATTGTTGTGCAATATTTTTTTTATTTTACCTAAGCAGCCCATAATCTAATATGCATAATCTATCTATTTTAGGCAACTCATTGTATGTAGAAATGAAACGTGATTCAAAAGTAGGATGGGGAAGAAAGGTCAAGAAGGCCAGATCACAGAGGCCCTTTTAACACTATTTTCTCAAATGTTTGCTAGTTTCATCAGTTTAGCATCAGTTATCAGTGCATAACAGTGTATTAGTGACATAGACCTGGGCATAAATTAATATGTGTGTATGCATGTATGTATGCATTTATCTATTTACTTCTTTATTCACTGAAGAAATTAAACACATCTCTGGCAGTATGCCTGAGCAAGGAGAGAACAAATATACAAAAAGGCCACAAAGATAAAGTTGCATTACTGATCTGTCATCTTTGAAGTTTTATTTATTTGCTCAACTGATGTGTGATTGTCTGATTACAGCAATATAAATGCAATGAAAACAGATATTGGCAAAAGTCCTGAAAGATTCTGAGTATTTTTGGAAATGATGACTGGAGTCTCTTTTTCCTTTCTTTGCTTGTTTCTGTTTACTGCAGAGACTAGTATTTGGCTTTGTCCTTTGTGACTAACCTGCACTGAGATCACTGTTGCAGATTCGTTATAATCTAAAAGGGATTATTTTTTGAAGTATCTTTACATCCGTAAAGGAGAAAATTAAAAAAAAATAACTATGTTGCACTTCTGTTCTAATATTTCTATTGCTGGAACTGTTTTTTTAAAGTACAGAGGCAGAGATGTAGCAGGCTTCAAGTAGTTATCAATAAAGTCTAGAGCTACTTTCCTCTTTGGCACCTTATTATTCAAAATACTTACACAGGGCTGTTCTCCTCCCTTGCAATCAAAATCCTGATCAGACCACTGCTCCCTGCAAATATTATCTCCTATACCGGATCCTGGTTCAGGGCCACATTGGAATAAAAAGCCTTCTCCAACCTTGGACCCTTCCTCTGAAATCACCCACCTTGTGAAGTGAGATATCAAAAGACTTTTGAGACTCTTAAGAACAAACAAAAAGAAACTCTTACCTGTGAAATCAAGTGCACGTGCTTTGAAGACAATGGCTAGTAATACCTACATGGGAAAAGTCACTTGTGACACCACCAGCTATTCTACTACAACAAAATACTGTAGCAGATAAACACCAGTGCAACTGCCTAAAGGATAGAATTATCTTCAAACATGAAATGCTCTATCATGTAAAGATCAACACACACACACACACACACACACACACTCACACACACACACACACACACACACACACACACACACACACACACACACACACACACACACACACACACACACACTTCTTATTGAAAGATACTTAGTGTTTTTGGAAATGCTAATTGACTTTTCTTGTTCCTTACGATGTGAAACTGTTTTATGCATCTGTCAAAAGTTTACTATATGAAAATTATCTTACACTATGAAACACTGATCTAATAACTGTATGAATGTTTATTGCATTTGTAACTTTATAAATTGTAACATTTGAACTGTACTTTTAGCCTTTATTAGCTTGGATCATGGCTGAAAAGGGTCAAATGACCAACCCATTTACCTGGGTATTAAATTGCTGTAAATAAATGAAATAAATTTTACTGTAAGTGCATCATTTTGTTCTTTAATATAAACTCTTCAGCCAGATGGTAGGCCTTTTACATTTACAGTTCATGACCTTTGCCAAAAGGAAGTTATTTACTCCATTTTTTATAGTTTACAGTGTCTGATTTCATCTGACTTGTTGCAGATTGTTTTGTTGATTTCTAATTTTCCCCATCCTCCCATAGTTGTCTTAACGTGACTTTAAATCACATCTCCTATATCCCAGCATTTCCTCCATCCATCATCACCATCTTAACCTACTCCCTTTCCAATCAGATACATCTATTTTTCTCTCCCTTTTCTCACATCACTCAAATCCTTTCTAACTTCTTATCTCATCTGCCACATTCTAATTCTATACTCTAACTATACTCTCAAATGTCTGTACCTCCTTGCAGTGCTTACCTAGGTATAGCTTATGCTATAAAAGTTAATACGTTAAAATAATTTCTGTAGGATGACTAGCAAATACTCAAATGTTACTGATGATACAATGCTTCACCACCTGTGGACTTCTGCATGTAGTAATGTAATAGACAAAGTTGTCAACTAAATATGTATTGTCAGTTGTACATGGTTATATAGTATGCCATTGTAAATTGTACTTGTGCATGTAATATATAGTCTTTTCTCCCTGGGCCACTGCTGAAAATGGGCTTTGCCTATTAAGACTATCCTGGATGACAAAGACAAATAAACAAATTAAAGCCAGTCCTGCTGTTATTGTCTATCCATTATGCTCATTTGACTGTCAAATTCCGTCCCTTGCATATCCCCTCCTCTTTCATTACTATTATCAATAAGGACAGAATTATCAATTGCATAAGCTATTTAAATATTTTACCCTCCCATTATATTCCATAAATCCAGAAATCTGAGTGCCCAGCCACCCAGCCAGTTTTGCTCTTGAGTTGACTGCCATTACTATACATTGTCATTTGAAACTCTTCCTAGTCTTGTGTCATCTGCTTATGCTGGTTACTACTAAAAGATAAAACTGGAAAGTTCCTCAAGGGTGCTGGAAGCATGGGGGGGGGGGGGCAGGGGCACTCCCATCACTTTAATTTGAATTGCCCATTTCTATTCTACAAAGTGAATTGTAAACACCTGAGAGCAGTTAGAAGAGTATCCAATTGTAATGCTTTCTTGGCAGTTTCTAGTCATATAATTAGAAAGAGACTGCATTTATGCCAATCTTTTGGGATTATTTTGTTTTTCAGTTACATGTTATATTTTAGCATCTTTACACAACATTTTTGGCTGCAGTAGGTGCAATTGTTTCTGAACCAGAAGAACAGAAAAGTGTAAGATGAACAGACTCAGCTGTAAAAAAACAAAGTGTATGTGTTTTTTTTTTCTATGAGCTGAATTTTTTTGTTTTCATTTCTGTCAGGAAACCATATAGAAATTTGAGAATGCTTGTCTGATGTCCGATTTCACTGATGTCTCTGATTGGAAAAGTGTAGTAAAATGAGCTGACTCAGCTAAAAGAAGTCAACATGCTTTTTTTTCCTTTGAGTTGAATCTATTGATTTTAATTTTTATTTGAGAACTGGATAAAGCTGCAGCAGTATGGCTGTCAACTGTTCAGTTTCACAGACTGTACCTGATTTACCTAATAGTATTGGCTGTTTGTCATAAAGTGAATACTTTTCTGGTGTATTTCTGAGGATTGATGTCAAAAAATGACAGACATTTAAGTTTCAGACTTCATATACTTTGGAAAAGGTATGCTAATAAAAATATTGCTCTAGTAACTTTCTGACTATGTAAGCAACCTTTAAAGTCCGTTCCTAATTTGGCTTGCTGCAAGAAAATTCATAACCCTAGATATGTTATGTTTGAGATACATGTTTTGATTGAAAAGAAAAACTCTCTACCCTCTATCCTGTACTAAGGACCTGCTTGGTCTTTCAGGACCCCTTTGTGATTTACTTGTTCCAGACGTCCCACCGTCTGGCCAAGGAAACCTGTTGCCCCAGCTCAATATTTTTGCTCTCAGCTGCAAAAAGAAAGAAAAAAGACTAAGGAAGTATGTTCCACCTTGGACCTACCTATTAAGCTGTATTTTGTAATTATACTTGACCTAGGACCTAGAGAAACCAAGCTACCAAATAGGGAACCCTGCAGCAATTTCTTTCTCCTCTAAACCCATATAGCAATCTGCTACTTTCTCCCTTTGCTATCTCTTATCTGTAGTCCCTCATCTAGCTATCTCTAATATACATACCTCTGTTGTATTTTACTTTCCGCCCACTAGGTGGCACCCTAATCCAGACTAGGGTTATACCTCGTTCTCCACCTTCCATAATATCTGCTCTGTATACTATTTCCAGCTCTCTTCCCCTGACTAATTGCAAATCTCCTTGCTGTATCACTCTGCTGCTACCTTTCTCTTCCCACCATCTAGCTACAATCTTTTCAGTCCTTCCACTCCACCAACATTTCTCTATCACTCACCTGATTTACCACTCTCTTTCAACCTGGACATACCTACTTTGCCTCAAGAATCTGCTGCTGCTCTCTGATTGTCTCTGCAGATTCTCACTTACCTGCTCTATGATCTCCTGGGTCCTTCTTCTTACCTAGCCCTCTGTATCTCCATATCCTCTTCTCCCCACTTCCTTTCTCTATTGCACACTCTACTACTGCAAAGGCCTCTCCACTATCACTCTCTCCAAGTATACTCACCTATGCACGACTTCTGGGAATCCTGCTACTGCTAGACTCACTCCTTATGTGTCTTTGCCCCTCCCTTATCTACCTGACCCCTCCTCTCGTTCTCCTCCTCCTACCTCATATCCTGCCCTAAGGGCATATAGTGGTAAAACCCTTGGTGGCACCATTTTTATTATTCCTGTTACTACTCCTGGCTGCATGGGTGTACCTGGTCCCAGAGGATTAGTACTGCTGTAAGTGTTGTATCTTGAATGTTGTTTCATTCTTAAGACTTTCTAACTGTTGTATGATGTCCCTTCTGCTAAGAGCAGAACGGCATCTATCTAAGCTGTTTATACCTTGCATTGTAGATATTTATGTGCACTGTCTTTTTTTATATCCTTATTGCTGACAATTACGTTATAGAAGATATTACTAGACCAAGCTGATAATTGTGGAATGTTACCAGTCCATGTAAACAACAAATTAGAAAGAAATAAGATTTATACATAATAGTTGGGAATCATAATGTTGTAAAGTTGTGAAGTTACGGACTTGCAAAATGGCCACTTTGGTAATTGATGTGCCTCCCACGCGGTCTGTTACACGCCGCTCAGCTTCCAGCAGCGTCTGCCAACCATACAAACTCCTCTGTAATCTGTAAATGTGATTACAGTTAAAAACGCTGCCTTACTGAAGCGAGTACAAAATCATTTTAGGTATTTTCTTCCGAATTAATTAGCGATCTGTATACCCTCCTATTCTCTCGCAGCTGCCACTACTTTGGTCCTAAGATAGCGTTCTACAATTAAAGCGCTACCCTACCGACGCATGTACAATATTATTGTAGATATCTCCTCTTAATTTATTTGTGGTCTGTATGCCCCCCAATCTCTCGCAGATGCCGCTGATGGTCCTACAATACTGTTTTTGACTATGCGTGTCTGGCTGCGTTCAGGTATCTCGGCTTTTTTGTGTGTTCCACTTGCCCACATATTGCTAACAGAGTACGCAACAGCTTCTTTCTCTCTTTTTCTAATTGCGCATATGCTTGAGAGTTATTACCAGCGCATTTTTGTTATCAGTTTGTTCTTTGTAACATTGCTGCTAATGTATGGAGATTTGCTACCCTTAGTTGACTGATAACAGCTATTTCTATCCAGATTCTTAACAGATTTGCCGGATTTACCTGGTCCTATTTAAGTGTTTCTGCAAGCGCTTGTTACTTATTTCTCATAAAGCGACCCTGTTGTCTAGGTTAGACTGTCCCCTCTGACTATACAGCTTTGCTGAGTTGTCTCTCTCACCCTATTTGTTGGAGTATTTTTACTTTTTACTAGAACTGTGCGCATGATTAAGGGAGTTCCTTCTGACCTCAATCTACTAGTGCTTGCATAGCACTCATGCTGGCAACTCTGCGGTCAGCGAGGTCTAATTATTTGTAATACCCCCCCCCCAGACAGGCGTTCTATAACATCCTGGCCATTTCTTACTTCATGCTGAATGAACCTTGTTTTTACCTCATACAGGTATACCCTAATTGACACCTGTCCTATAAGCTAGGACTGCTTAATTAATCTTGAGATCTTCAGACTCGGTGGGAGAAACATAATTTACCTAGTGGCTGTTACCTGCATTCTACTCTGTGGAGGTAGTCCAAACTATCCTGAGTAATTATATTAATTTACTAGGGGTATTGTTAGAACAATTTGTTTTATATGGTTTACATTTTTTTTACCTGCTCCTAAGTTTGTGACCAAATGAAACTCAGTTGTGACTGTATATAAATGCTTGCTTATCTTATGTCTCTGCAATATCTGCAAATGCTAACATAAGTTACAGTCCATTGTATCCTTAAATAAGTGTATCCTTACTTGTATATACCTATGTCTTACCCTGTTAGCTCATATATAACAGCAAATAAGCCTATCTTTACTTGAATCTACCCTTATATTACCCTGATAGCTTGCATGTTACAGCATTAATTAATTGTTTGTCCTAACACCTAATTTTTATCTCTCTATTCCTCCTAGCTCTCTACCCCCTATCCTGTACTAAGGGACCTGCTTGGTCTTTCAGGACCCCTTTGTGATTTACTTGTTTCAAACGTCCCACCACCTGGCCAAGGAAACCTGTTGCCCCAGCTCAATATTTTTGCTCTCAGCTGCAACAAGAAAGAAAAAAGACTAAGAAAGTATGTTCCACCTTGGACCTACCTATTAAGCTGTATTTTGTAATTATACTTGACCTAGGACCTAGAGAAACCAAGCTACCAAGTAGGGAACCCTGCAGCAATTTATTTCTCCTCTAAACCCATATAGCAATCTTCTACTTTCTCCCTTTGCTATCTCTTATATGTAGTCCCTCATTTAGCTATCTCTAATATACATACCTCTGTTGTATTTTACTTTCCGCCCACTAGGTGGCACCCTAATCCAGACTAGGGTTATACCTCATTCTCCACCTTCCCAAATATCTGCTCTGTATATTATTTCCAGCTCTCTTCCCCTGTCTAATTGCAAATCTCCTTGCTGTATCACTCTGCTTCTCTTCTCACCATCTAGCTACACTCTTTTCAATCCTTCCACTCCACCAACATTTCTCTACCACTCACCTGATTTACCACTCTCTTTCAACCTGGACATACTTACTTTGCCTCAAGAATCTGCTGCTGCTCTCTGATTGTCTCTGCAGATTCTCACTTACCTGCTCTAACCCGCTCCGTTTGCCCTGCGGGCTCACTCCGCTCCCTACCATACCCCCAATTCCCACCCACCCCCAGTGGTCCTACTCTTATACTTACAAAGCCACACCCCCTCCTTCCTATCCAATAGCTATCCCTAACTCATTACAGACCAATCATACACACACCCACTCCCTTACTGACAATTTACCCTCACTCACCTCTTACATATTTCTATACTCTACACTCGCTCTACCCCTACCTCCTAAATCCTAAAATATTCTATATTCTCCTACAAACATGCCTCTTACTCATACACACACATATATATACAAATACCGCTCCTACTTTCTTTCCTATCTATCCTTTCAATACCCTACACCCTTACCTTTTATGAAAACCTACAATTCACATCATCTCAACAACCCCTAAAACAAACATTGCTAATACATTATCTTAAATCCCTAAGCCATTCAAACATAACATTCAACTCAACCTATCTATCTCCTAAATTCCACAGAGTAGCCCATCTTACATTCACACAATATAGAAAATCACAACAAAATTGCAGTAAACTTCTGAAGTATCACTACAATCCCAATAGATATCCTCTCCTTCATGGGGACATTCATCCCAACCCAGGACCAGGCAGCAACATCCTTAGCCACCCCACTGTCCCTTTCACTCCCTGTCTAACCCCAAATTCTCTACTCATAGCTCACCTTAATATAAGGAGTGTTAACAATAAAGTAAGCCAACTACACGCACTACTAGATACTCACTCTTTTGATATCTTATGCTTAACAGAAACCTGGCTTAAACCTGTTACAAAAGACAATGAAATACTCCCACCTGGTTATAATATCTTAAGATTAGACCGACCCACCAAAAAGGGTGGTGGGGTAGCAATACTGCATAAATCTCATTTACAAATCACTTCTCTACTAATACAACCACCTCTAGACACCAATGTAGAAATCCTTATCTCTAAGCTCCAGCTCAGTGCTACAAAATCCATATACATAATATGCACCTACATACCCCCAGGCAATAACATCAGCACCCTAGAAAGTATCCTCTGCTGGCTTTCGACATCCTTCCCTCAAGAAACCATTGTACTCGGTGACTTTAATATAGACTGGAACACCTGTGCCACTCTTAAACCTACAGCCCATATAAATCTCTATGGCTTCTCCCAAACTATTACCACCCCCACCAGAATTCATAAACCCAGTGGCAAAGAAAGTATACTAGATTGGATCCTCATCAGCAAACACCCCCTCTCTTACAAAGTTGGTATCCTTCCCAATGATATTAGTGACCACTCCCTTACCTATTTATCTAGACAAAAATCCTTTATCCCAAATCAAACTCCCTTTAAAATCACCCGCAACAAAAAACACTTTGACCCCTTAGCCTTTCAATCTGAACTTCAATCCTGTGACTGGTCACCTTTAAGGCACCTACCACTTGATGAAGCAGTATCCTATTTCAACTCCAAATTCCTACAAATTCTTGAATTTCATGCCCCTTCACGCACTATAAGAATTAGAAGCAAAGCAGCCCCATGGCTTACTAAAGAAACCAGACAACAAATCCTTCAAAGAAACAAAATCTGGTCCAAATGGAGAAACACTAAAGACCCAATCGATCAGCAGTTCTTTAGACAGCTTAGAAATGCCACCAAAAAATCAATAGTTTAGGATAAAAAAAAAAAGTTCTTGAAACTCCAGAAAAAGCACCAAAGTCAACCCAAAACCTTCTGGTCAGGCATAAGCAAACTATTACATCCAGGCCACTCCAAAACACCAACCCCATCTGGTCTCTCTCCAAACTCTCCCATCCAGATAGCGGATGCTTTCAATACATTTTTTTCAGAAACTGTCCAATCTCTAGCTAACACCTTACCACCTGTTAAGTCTACTCCCTCATCCTCCCTAATATCCCTACCATCTACCTTTCACCTAAAACCTTTTCCTACAACCTACATCTATACTCTACTTCATAAACTTAAACCTTGTACTCCCTCAGCTGATCTCCTACCACCTGAATTCCTTCAAACTGCTGCAAAAGTTCTTGCCTATCCCATTTCTATCCTAATCAACAGAACGATAACTGAAAGCTACATCCCTTCACTCTGGAAAATCTCTCACATAATCCCACTTTACAAGTGTGGTACCTCAACTGAACTCTCCAACTATAGACCTATAGCCCTACTATCACCACTTGCCAAAATCATGGAAAAATGCATACATCAACAATTTCTTGACCACATCCTCCAAAATAATCTACTAGCTGACTGTCAACATGGTTTTAGACCATCCCATAGTACCACCACTGCCCTCCTATCCTTTATGGACTGTATAAATAAACATAATAACAATAACATGCTCTCCTCTGCACTATTTATTGACCTATCTAAAGCTTTTGATATGGTTAACCATCAAATACTTCTCAACACACTAAATTCATTCTCACTTGACACATAAGCGCTACAATGGTTCAAGTCCTACTTGGACAATAGACAGCAGGCTGTCCTGTGGGACAACAACCTATCCAAACATCTCCCTATTACCCTTGGTGTCCCTCAAGGATCGATCCTGGGACCACTACTTTTCTCCATATTCATTAACGACCTTTCCACTATATTACCTCTACCTACCTGCATACAATATGCAGATGACTCCACTTTGATTTGTAAAGCTTCCACCTCATCTGAACTGCACTCCACCACCCAAACAGTATTTAACCAAGTAGAAAACTGGTTCCAACAATGTCATCTACTCCTAAACGCCAAAAAAACAAACTACTATTCTTCACTCCTACTATAAAATCCACCCCGACTCATTTCTCTATTACATCCATCGATAGCACAATCATAGCTCCTGACCCAACTACCAAACATTTAGGCATAATAATTGATAACAACCTCAACTTTGATTCACATATTAATGCTACAATTAAAACTGTAAGCAGAAAACTTGGATCCTTGTATAGGATAAAACCCTTTCTCACCCTAGATGCTAGAGCTACTATTGCCCAGACCCATCTGATCTCCACCCTCCTCTATGCCTCACCTATTTTTACTAATCTTTCCAAAAGCAACCTAAACAAATTGATCACTTCTTATAACAATATTGCCAGGTTTCCTACAGGTTCCCCATTTAGAACTCACCACTGTCTAAATATCAAACTTCTAGGTTGGCTAGAACTTAATAACCAACTTGAATTTCAACAATTCTCCATTACCCATAATATTCTATACCAGCCTAATAAAACTCCTATTCTCAAAAACCTCATCTCCTCCTACATAAACCTTACTACCCTTCGATCTGCAAATAAACTACTGGTAACCATTCAGAAATCCCACAATAAGGCAGGTAACTCTCTTTTCTCAAACTCAGTGGGGAAGATTTGGAACAAGCTTCCCAGTAAACTAATATCTCTCTCCTTATTACCACTCTTTAAAAAACAAATAAATATTCAACTAAAGTTACAATGGCTATGTCCATGTACTAACCCAGACTAACCCCTGCCCCAGTATTTACCTTTTTCTACATCTCCCCTCCACTAACCCACCTTGCTGAATTTAGTAAATTAATCCTCTCACTCCTCAATTTGTGAATTATCTAAGACTTTCTCATGGTAAACATTACTGTATTTTTGCCTTGCTAAACATTTGTACTCATCCACAGTAGAATTAAGTTTCGGTATAAATCAACTTGTTGAAGGATATTTTCAAGTTTATGTATTTTGGATTTTTTTTTGTACTTTTTGTCTGTCTCGTATTTATGTAGCTTATAGTGGAGCTTATCTCCCGGGGCCTCTACTGAAAATGGACATGTATGCAGTTGGACTAGCCCGGTCAACAAATGTAAAATAAAATAATAAATAAAATAATAAACAGACTACACTGCTTGAATCAAAGTGTTGCCATACTTCTAGTTGTCACAGCAGCAGTCTTACTACTACTGTGGAAAATTCAAAAAGGTAGCATCACAAATGTTAGTTTTCACTATAACTGAAGATGGAGGGCATCATTGCTGCACTGCATTTTGGGTCATAACAGATGGCAATTGAGATGCAAAGATTGACTTTCACATCAGGAGTTTAAAGCATACTTCTCAGCCACTACACATTTGCTTTCTGGAAGCTCTGCTGTTCCGTACTAAACCTGGTAGACTTCTTTGAAAAGGCCACTAAGGTAATGAATGAGGGGAATGTGATGCGTACTGTCTACATAGATCTAGCTAAAGCATTTAATACAATACCCCACTGAGGCATTGTCAACAAACTTATAGAACTAAGAATAAACCCCTTTATAGCACATTGGATAGCTAGCTGGCTCAAGGATAGGACTCAAGGTTAGAATTAGTGAGACAACCTCCACAAAAAGACTGGTCACCATTGTAGTCAATCAGGACTCTGTGCTGGGCCCTCTCCTCTTTGGCATCTACTTCACAGAGGTCAAAGCCAATGTCAGGGGCCTCTGTCTAATCAAGTTTGCAAATGATTGCAAATTGGGAGTAGTCTGTGAATCCTCTCAAGATGAGAACACCCTTCAGGAAGGTCTAATACAGACAAACACTTGGTGCCAAAGTCATGGTTTAAAACTCAGCAGCAAGAAATGCATTATAGTACCTTTTGGGAAGTCGGCCAGCCTGGATAACTACATCATTATTAAAACACCCCTACAAACTGATTCACTAATCAAGGATCTGGAAACTCATGTGAATAGGAACCTACCTTTTAACCAACATGTATCCAAGGTAGTAAGAAAATATTTCAATCTTGCTCAACTTATAAGTAAAGCAATGCATCTAAGTCCAGAGAGGTCATCATGCTACTGAACTCGGCTCTCATCAGATACATCATAGAGTATAATGCCCCCTTTAGTGTGTACTTGCTGAGGCACATGCATCTACTGGAACATCGACAAAGGTTCCTTACAAAATGAATACAGAGAGTAAACAGAGTATCCTATGCTGATTGTCCCAAAGCCCTGTTTCTTTACTCAGTATCATCCAGTCTTCTGATAGATGACATTTGTCTTGTCAACAAGGCATCCCTGGACCCTGTTTTGATGAACCTATTGCAGATTCAAAAATAAAACAAAAAACTAAATTTTGCTGTTGATATAAATAAGATGTGTTGGAGAGACTAATATGTTTCTCAGAGAATTCACATTCTCTGGAACAGACTCCCCATTCATGTGAAGCAGAGTTCCTCCCTAACCTGATTTAAGTGCAATTTGGACCAACAGATTGGTAATCTAAAATTCACCCTTAGTCTGGAGGCTATGTCTGTGATGGACAGAGGTAGTCAATAAATCACCCCTATATAAATCATATTTGTGAATTCATTTGGGTTGCACAGCTAGGCTTATAAGGGCCCCAGTGGTCATAAGTCTAGTATACACCGATGAACCTATTTGATATTAGACAGCTCCAATTTCTGCTCTTTCATTGGCTTGATAATAGAGCAAAATAGAGACTTCATGGAGCTTGCCCAAGTCTGACCAGTAGTTGATTCCTCCTAATGTAGTGGTAGCACAATCAGTTCAGGAACTGATGTAGTGACAAAAGTTGTTTTCAGCATCTGGGGTCTTACAACACTTTGGGATTGATTTTGTTAAGGTTTATTTGTTTTCCCTACTCATATTGTCTGATCAGTTTGTCTACAATAGAGTGCAGCTTTAATAAGTCATGAATGACATTTATGGCAGTCTGCCTGCACAGTATTCTACTGTATGAATCCTCCTCTTATTGAGGTACTTCATTAGCATGGTGCATTTACACTTAAAGGTGTGTGTGCGTGTGTGTGTGTGTGTGTGTGTGTGTGTGTGTGTGTGTGTGTGTGTGTGTGTGTGTGTGTGTGTGTGTGTGTGTGTGTGTGTGTGTGTGTGTGTGTGTGTGTGTGTGCATGTATGTCTGTATGGAAAATTCACATTCAATCATTAGCTTCATAGTTCAGAAAACAACATCCATACTTTGACTCACATTTATGTCCTTTTCTTTGTTAAGGAGATAAACCCACTTCTCAAGGGAAATGCAAGAGGACTGAGATTTGTTAGTGGAAACCCAGAGACATGGTCTGGTTAAATGTCTTGTTAGAGTCACACAGTAGGTACATGGAGGTAGAAAAAGTCAAACCCTTTCCTAGTAACTCCAGGGAGCAGCTCAATAAGAGCTTAGACAGTTATCTGTACAAACTGCAAGATCTTTATTAACTTTTTAATTTTCTGGTAAATCACTGAGGTTTACAGTCAGTAAATAATGCCAGTCATTAGAGTTCCTTATTTCTAATTTTTCTGAAAATGCATGGCATGCAACACCTGTCATTATGTTAATTTTAAGTGAATTACAGTTGTCTGGCACTTAGTAGCCATGGTGGTGCAGTGGTAGCATTGTCGCCTCCCAGCAAGAGGTTCTCCCATTCGATTCTCAGCTGGACCGCCTTCTGTGTGGAGTCTGCATGTCCTCCCTGCGGATGAGTGGTGCTCGAAAGACATGCGTGAATGGGCGTGCCTTTGCTGAAGATTGGGCGTCAGGCTGGCACCTCGGCACCATAAAAATCTGCTGCCAATCATTAGCAGACCGGAGTTCCACTGTGGCGACCCCTAACTGGGAAAAGCAGAAAGAAGAACAAGCAAACAGTTGTCTGGCACTTCAGACTCTGAGCTGTTAAAAAACTGTTTAATGCAGTAAAAAGAGTACTCGGTTTGGATCCTTCCACCTCCATTTACTGACTTTGTGATTTTTGAGCAAGTCACTTCAGTGCTCCTGTGTCCCCCGTAAATATGGATACTTACCCTGGGATTCAATAACCCTTATTTTTCATGCAGGAACAGTGTATCAGCTCCTGCATGGAATATGGCCGCCGAGCGATCCAGTAAAGTAGTCTTTTGCCATGCACGGGCCTGAATACACTGTTCTTGCATGTAAACAGGTAAAGAATGCTAATTACCTCATCTGCTGGTGAAAAACATGCAAATGAGGTGTATTAGTGATTCAGCAAGCAGGCAGGTATCCATGCAAGAACAGTGTTAGTTGCAGAAATGTATTCGGTTACTAACCGAATGCATTTCTGCAAATAACAAAATGGAGGCATGACAGTTCCCAAAAAAGCATGTATTATAGTCTTTAGGCATGCTAATGGCCAAATATATGGCCATTGGCATGGAAAACTGCTTCATTTTTATAAAAATCAAAGTTTTTTTTTTGGTGGAGGGGTAATCTCGGCTGTTTAAGCATAGGGCAGCAGAGTGCAAACAGGATCGTGCCAAAAATTAAAAAAAAAATGTGAAAACAATTTTAAGGGAAATCTGCATTTTCCCATTATAGTCTATGGCATGCAGAATCAAAATAATAACAGGGAACAGTGGTTGCCAAGGGGAAAGGCTCTGTGTTAGTGCAGTAACTATGGAATAAGGAAGTGGGGTATGCAAATGAGGGGAAATTTACTGAATTACAAAAATCTTCTAAGTGCCAAACTGCAACTAACCGTGTAGGTGCTATAGCATGATCGTGTAACTAGAAGGAGCAACAAACATGAAAAGGGGGGGTGTCAGGCATGTTGTAAGCACACTGGAGCCCTATGGTGCAGAGAAAAATGGAAATAGTAGGGCTGTTTACATTTAGGCACCAGGTTCACTCAGCACGTCTCGGGAATTAAAAGGGGCAGAAATAGGAAGAGAAAAAAGGTGAAAAAAAAGGGAAATAGCAGAATAAAAGCAATCAAGTACAAATTAAATAGCTAGCATTTGGAATGCATCATAGTCATCCAATCATACAGGCAACACTGCAGCACAACAGTATAAATTATGGAAACACCTTACAGTCTGTTTTTCCCACAAACACTGCACCATTGGTGTACACATGTGGGGGAATTTTAACTGGAAAAATGTTAGGAGCTACCATTGCTTTGATTCATCAGTATGTGCTTGAGGCTGAGGGTGGATAGGAGGGTAATGCTGATAACTGCCACAGATCGAGGAAGAGGGGAAGAGCGTTCAGACTCAGGGCAACCTACCAGGGGCTACATGATCTGGAGATAGTAAAATGCTACAGGGTGGACAGAGACCTATTTCAGCAAATCACCAAAAATGCCCAAAGTGGTAAAAAACCAGTAAACTATGAAGTACGGACAACACAGGAATCATTTGGAAGTAAGGTTGGGTCACAACACAACACAACTCAAAATTTCAGCAATAGCAGCAAAGTGAAAAATGCAGTCACACACAACATCCACCACAACGATTTTCAAAGTCCATTATGCTGATTTTTTTTTCGTCCTCAGATGAATGATCAGATGAATGATTACTAATAGGCTCTCTTTTATATCTTTATAATAATTTATTAAATTTATTAATTAATGATGGATGAGATAATTTTACAACAAGTAAATACATAATAAATAAATAAAATAAATAAACATTCCCTTTTGCATAAGAATATATAGTTCCAATTCTTTGTTAAATTTTACAAAAAGCTGTTTAAAATCCATATTACTAATATATATAAAAAAAACTTAAAAAAAAACATATCATATCACTTAATAAAAATAAAAATAAAATTAGAAATACAAGCTTATTTCCTTAGCTAATCACCAAACTGTGCCAGCCTCAACTCAGGCCTAGATGCAACAGAGGAGAACCCATCACAGTGGATACCAAGTTATGTTTAGCCTTAAGACTTCTAGCTACAGGTACTTTCCAAAGACCTACTGGGGACATCATGGGGGACTCACAGGCATCTGCATCCAGGGTACTCCACCAGTTCCTGGATGCCATGATACTACATTCCAGGGGGGCACATTTACTTCCCCAACACCCATGAGGAGAGGACCAGCAATACGCATCTCTTCCACCATGTAGCAGAATACCTGAAGGTACTGGGTGCTATAGACTGCATGCACATCCACATCAAACACCACCCGGTGAACAGGGTAGGGTCTACATAAACCACAAGGGATTCCCCTCCATCAACTGCCAGGTCATGTGCAATGCCCAGGGCATTATCATGAATGTGTGTGTTGGCTGCCCTGGAAGCTGTCACAACTCCTACATCTGGCATTTGTCACAGCTGTACCAGGCATTTGCCAGTGAGGGCATCCCATATGGTCATCTGGTGGGGGATGCTGGCTATGCACTGAAGCCATGAATGATGACACCCATCAGAAATGTACACACACCCACACAAGAATGCCATAATGAGACACATGCACAAACCAGGATCATTATGGAGCATGTGTTTGGGATGCTCAAGTCACGGTTCCACTGCCTTGACATATCTGATGGAGCCTTGCAGTACTCTCCAGTCACATGTGCATGCATGTTCATAGTATGTGCCATGCTATACAGTATGATCCTGTGGAAACAGATGCAGCAGGAACAGCACAGAGGAAGGGCCACATGGCCCCTCCAACATTGCCAAGGTCCCCACAGGCACAGAGGGACTCAGAGGAGAAGGCCCCTGAGCCTGCTCCTGTAGGCAGATGGAGGCATGCCCAGTATGCTCAGGCCCTGGCAAAGAGGCAATGCATAGCATACACACTGACACTGTAGGAACCCCTCTCTGACTTACACAAGCAGTAAAATGGATGACACGCACATCACGTTACCTGTAACTTACCATGTATAGGCAGTGTACTGTGTGCATCCAACATATGCAGCCATCAAGCACCGTCCTCACAACTGCTGCAAGCATAAGGTAAGTCAGTCTTCTTAATAATAAATGAATGGATTAGTATGTTTTGATAGCATATCTATGGTAATGCTGCATGCATGCAAGGGAATGGGATGGCCTTCTGGGATAGCAGCACACAACTGACAGCTATGTGGGACACCAGGAAATGTCTGGCCAAAACTGGCCCCCACACACTATGCAGTAGTACCCAAGGTGGCAAATCCCACTACAGTATTTGTTTGGGGACAGCTAATTGGGAGGTCATAGGTCACAGGCATGTATGCCAGTGTGGAGGTCTTATATTCACCCCTCACACATACACAGCAAGTCAGCTGTAGAAAACCACAGATAAATGTCTGGTAAAGACACACAAATAGTGGCAATGTTGAATTACCACCTACAGACTCACACAGTGATAGAACAGCAGGACCCACAGTTGCAGTAAGGCTATGAAGGGAAAGAAGTCTGAAACTCAAATGTATGTCAGTTCAATCTGACCTGTGCTCTTTACTGATATACCTCTAGTCCCCAAGACAAGGCACAATAGTATGGTAAATGGAACCAAAATGTAAAGCAAATATCAGCACAGTCTGTGCAAATGTGTACAGTTGACAGGTGTGTCCCCCCATATACCCACACACATGCAGTAAATTGTACATTTGCAGGGAAATAGCAGCATAGTAACATTGGCAGGGCTGTACCAGTACACATAAAAACATGTCTGTCCACAATATGCAGGGGTTAATGAGCTATGTGTATGTGTGGTTAATACTGTCAGGATCTGGCCAGTACATTCTCCTGGTAGTCATCTTGTAATACCCTAGGTATAGTACTGTCTTTGACAGGGTCATGTGCAGATAACTGCAGTGCCAACTGTTATGCATATCAGCGACACCCACTGCTCTGCCGCTGACATACCTGGAAGTCACAGTGGTATGTGGAATATACTACACATATAAGTGACATCTTGAAGGATGTGCAGCTGAGATGCCAAGGCTTTTGTGAATATAAGTGCTTTTTGGTGCTGTTGCCAGTGGTTATTCTCAATAACCCTTTTGTCTTATGTTTGCTTTTACATATAGTGGACATGCCTGCACAGTATAATGCACTCTGTACCCACATCATAACTCCCAATCTCTGACATCAAGATGTCTGGACAAGGGCAGAAATAAAAGTAGAACAAAGGCATGATGATAGGCGTGTGTTACAAATATCGCCCTTACATACTGAGAAAGTTGATAGGGTGAGGGGTTTGCAGTAGTGGGAATTATTTGAAGATTATGTAGTCTGAAACAGTAAGGTCTGTCATTATTTTGTAACATCACTCTTCAATTATATGTAAATGACTTGCCAAAAAACACAATTTTGCATAGAAAAGATGGAACCTCTAGCCAAACACCTGGACAAGCTGCCAAAAAATGTACAGGTG